>NW_006239021.1:1536420-1565566 GCF_000226075.1 Solanum tuberosum
TATATAATAATAATAATTTTTTAGACGAATAAAATATTTAAATCAAATCAAATTCGACTAAATTTTATTTTAGGTCCGCCACCAATAGCATGATCTACACATTTTCGAGCAATTGTTGGTATTAAGCGACAAAAACGTGAAGGGTTGGGCATGTTGATTATTGATCAATTTTTTGAGGGGATAAGATTCTGTGTCCCTCCGTATCAAAATGGTCCTTTATGCATAAATATTAGTACTTTATTTTAATTCTTAATATATTTCACTTTCATTAAAATGGTTTTTAATATATAATAAAAAATATTTTTATTTTAACTTCTTGTTAGCTTTAAAGAAAGAGTCTTATAAAATCCAACACCATTTTTTCTATTTTGTTTTACAAAATTAATTATTTCTCTGATCTAAACGGATTGAACGAATCATATTTTTTCGTACCAATTGGGGGTATATATGATAGGGTTGAATAAAGTTTTTCAAATATCAAACCAAATCATTATTGTTGAATTTTTAAATCTTTAAATCAAATCAAATTAATAAAACTCAAATTTTTCAACCTCGAATTTTTTCGATAAAGTATTCATACAAACATATAATTAACTTGTACTTTAGAAATATTTTTAGTCCTATCAAAATACAATCATCTAATGTATTTTTTTTAAAGAAACTAACACAAAATATGAGATGAGTGATGACACAAAAAAATTTATAAAAAATAATAATAAAATCACATAAAACAAATATCGCAAAATAATAGGTTGTAAGAAATGATCATAATTAAAAGTACTAAATCATGCAAAAATAAAGTCTAATAAGTAGTAATTACATGACTAAACATTGAAGAAAAACTAAAATTAGGTTGTATATTTTAATTTTCTAAATCAATGTAAAGTTAAAGAACAAATATTCAATATTATTATTGTCATTCTTAGTAGTAAACTGATTTTTTGTTGTTGTTAGTATTAGTATTGATTTGAGCTTTAGTAGGGTTACTAATATCTATAGATTATAATCTTTATTGGACCATTCAAAATTTTAAATCTCAAACATGAAATAATATGTTAAACGATAAAAACTATAAAAAAATATAAGAAATATTTAGAAATTATATCAAAATAAATACTTTTATCTATAAAATAATTTTCTTAAAAAATATATATAATATCAAGTTAGTTCGATCTCGAATTGACTTTTTTTAGTTAAAACCAGACCAATCCAAGTATAATCAGATTTTTTTTCAATATCTAACTAAGTCAACCCAAACACTAGTAATTTTTAGTTTCTGATTTAACTCAATTCATGATTTGATTCAATTTTCAATTCGATTTTGTTCACCCTTACCCGACCCTCTATCTTCCTATCTTTGCAAGGTGAAAAGGGAACATAAGATGATCATATGTGGTGACGAAAGATCGTGTGGAGAGTCAAATAGAGGGACATGTATCGATAAATATGAAATTAAAGAAGAAACTAAGGTGATCGAGTGTTGAGTGGAAGGCCAAGAGAGAAGGCAAAACTAAAGGAAAAAGTGCCCTATTTACGTCACTCTACATTTGTAGTATTACTTATTAGCTACCTTTCTAGCTATCCCTAGCTTCACTTTTTTTCCTTCGTCGGTGTTCTGTTATTTGTATTAAAGTTCGAATAAATTTAAGTTTATACTGAAAAGTTCAATATTAGTTGGGGAGGAAGTAAAAAGCTCTTTAATAAAGACAATTTTATATCTAGGAAGGACTTGAACTCAAAAAATTTAGTTAAAAATAAATGAATACGAACCACTTCATTACAATCTTTATCGGTACCGTAATTTTACTTTTATCCAACATAAAGCACACTAGGGAGACATTTGCACCCAGAGTATACACCGACGCAGTAAAATTTAGGACATAATTAATCTTTACATTCTCATATTTATATTCCTTTTCATTTCTAATTTGTTTGTCCTATTTTGATTTGACACGAAATTTAAGAAAATCAAGGTAAAAAATATTTTTTTTTGAGTCTTGTGATTTGAAACAAAAAATATGTAAAATGTACCAAAATATTCTTTAATTTTATGATATGAAATATGTCACGTGGAGAATTTGAAATAAAGAATTGCAAGGAAAATGACATTTTTTAAAACTAATTTAAATGAAAAATAAGACAAAAAGTTGAAATACAGGGATTAGTAAATTACTGTGCGGTGTAATCTTATATTTATCCACTTAACAAGGAATAAAAAATGGTTTGTGAATAAATATTTATAAGTAACGGATTTCTTGATGATTTTAATCTTCTGTCATGGAACATATACGACGATTGAATTGGTGGCAAATCTCTGTTACTTATTATATAGTATAAATGTAATAAATATATATATATAATGAAAAATGCATAAGTACCTCCAACCTATGTCCGAAATTTCAGAGACACACTTATATTATACTAAAGTCCTATTACCTTCGAACTTATTTTATAAATAATTTTTTACCCCTTTTCGTACTACGTGACACTATCAATGAAAAAATTGTCAACACGCGCTGGACTCAGAAGATAGTGCTACGTAGGCCGAAAAGGGATAGAAAATTATTTATAAAATAAGTTCGGAGGGTAATAGGACCTTAGTATAATATAAGTGTGTCTCTGAGATTTCGGGCATAGATTGGAGGGTACTTATACATTTTCCATATATATATATATATTTCGAATCCCCCATTAAAAAAGAGACCTACTGTGGTCATATGGATACTATCTTTTTTTATAAGAAATTATCTATACTGACGAGGTATAAAATTTGAAATCGATAGAAAATTGGTATAGATTTTAATGGAATCAAATTTGGCAGGATTAGATAGGAAGGGTTATCGTGTTCGTTCATTCCTTTTCCACTGTCTAATACTCATTACAATCTTTTGACATGTAAGAAAATTCTGATGGACCCTACCTACTACTCATTGCTTTCAAGAAATTAATTTTTTCCTTTGATTCAGCCACACCCCATTCACATACAACTAATTAGTAACATCAAGATATTTTACATTATTAGCTTAATTATTTGATTATAAAAAAAGATTTGAAAGAATATAGTTATAGTGGATTTAACTTAACCTCTAAATTATTTGATTTGTGTCAAAACTGGATTACTTGTAATGAATTTGTGATGGAAAGACAATTAGGTCATGATGAAATTTAAATGAGAAAATTGTATAAAATAACAAATTATTAATTCAAATTAAATGATATAACCACAGTTTCATTTAATTGTAATTCGTAGCAAACAATTGTCATTTGCCTCTCTCCCAGCGAATCTCGCTCGCCACTCTCCCAGATCTCGCTCGTCACACTCCCTCGCCTCTCTCACTTTATACAAACACAAATGTATAAATTGTGTTTGTGTTTGTATAAAGCGAGAGAAAACTGTATATACAAATGCAAATACATATATTTTCGTCCTACACACTTATAATTATACAAATACAGATCTTCCCCTACTAGTTCTCTTTTGCCTTTCTCTATTTGTCGCTTTATACAAAAACAAATTATACAAATTACAATGTATAATTTGTGTTGTATAAAGCGAGAGAGAGAAAGATTTGATATATAAATATTTTATTTCGATTCAATTGTATACAAATTCAAATTTTATGTAGATATACAAACACAATCATTGATACATATACACAGTAGTTACATATATACAATTGAATCAAGAGACTAGCAGGGATTTATACAAATCTGATGCTCCATAGCAAACATAAAGTTTGATATGGAGCGCAATTATACAAACTATAGTTATAACACACAAATATAATTTTTATGTTTGCTAAACCTAAAATTTACTCAATTTAAATCTACACCTATCGCAGTTATGCAAATCAGCCAGTTTTATGTGCGCGGAATTATTCTCTTTTATTAGCTCGTTATAAGTCAAATAAAGAACAATTCAAAAATATTCTTCCTAACTAGTGATGAACTTTTATTTTTCGCATTATAAGAATAAGAAGTAATTGAAGAAAACTGATCCACAACGAATTTTTAACTTTGAATTACCGACCATTGATAAAATTAAGCAACACAAGTAAATTTTATTTGGTATATTTGATTTGTGTAATGATGTTTGATATTAAGATATAAATTATGTAACAAACTTTACATATGAACCAACCAGATAGGCAGGGTATTTGTTAGAAAGGAGACAACAATATCCAATCATGGAGATGGAATATATCATATTAAATTTCACGCCTAAAACCATTTGCACCTGGAGGCACAAGGCACCAAAATAAAGTTTAGGGTCATGTCACAATTTGGGTGGGGGTTTATGGGGTGTGGGGTGTGGAGGGGTTAAAATAGGTAAGTTCGATATAGTCTAAGAGTTTTGATCGAAATCATGTATTTATATTTTGTGTTAAGAAATCAACTGAATATGTATAAATAAAACGAATTAATTCTCCTTCTATCTCAAATTATTAGTTGTGGTAAAATTTTGTTTGATTTGCTTCTTTAATTGATGAAATTTACTGCCTATAGTTTATAGATTTTCACTACTTTGTTAAATATTCATTTTTGCTTTATCCCTTCACGACTCAAGTCTTCCTTTTCATCTTCGATTATTTGATAATTTTCACAAATAAACAAAGCAAAAATCCAGATGTTCAATATGATCAGAAGATAGATTAATTCTTCAAAGAAGAAAATTGTGACTAATTAAATCATTAGTAATCATTACTCTCATAATACAACATGTTCCAAATTCTACTAGATGTTAAATCAATTTATACCTTTGTTTCAATTTGCGATAGAAGGAGAATCTAAATATATTTATCCATCTTTTTATGTTCAGTTGGTAAAAAAAAATTAAAATATTTTCTTTAGAAAAACAAGTTTCTTAACATTGAGGAAAATGACCTCCCTAGTAAGAATAGAGAAAATAAGTTGGAGAAATAACATTCCGCGTTGATTGTCCTCCCACCCTCCATCAGTATACCTCATCTTCACCACTACGTCTATACTATTTGTCTAGATTATATATATAAATACTATAAGAATAGTACTTTTTCTATTTACATACCGAACATAAGGAAATAGTATAAAACCACTTATTTTCCTGGAAATAATTTTTCAAGAATTTTTTTTCAGTGGAAAACATTTTTGTTCATACCGACACCAACCCCCCCACTCCCCCAAAGTAAAACTTATACTCCATGTACTTGTCAACCTTACTAATTAAAAACACATGTCTCAAAATACTTGTTATTTTAGAAGTTTCAGAAAAATTAACTATATTTTTTTCGTTTTATCCTCTGTAGTAATTGTTCGTGAAGACTATAATTAAACATCTCAATTATAACATATAAATTGAATAATATTTAACGAAGAGAAATTATATATTAAAACATAAATAAGGATAAAATAATTAATAAAACATCCCTTCAAATTAATATTTTTAAGGGGCTTGTAAATAAAAAAATCCGACTAGTATTTTGAGTCGGAGTACCTCCCCCATCCCCCAACGTAATAATTTCTTTTAAGAAAATATATGATCTCAAATATTATCAATCATTAGATATTACATTATTGTAGATATAGGTGTAGGTGTAGATGTAGATGTATTGATAAAATTGATCAACCTGTCGATACTCTATAGAAATCAACATGAGTAGTTGTGACGGTGCTCTATTGGTATATTGATTTAAACAAGATTAAGAAATTAAATATAAAAGAAAAACTTTCAAGAGAAGTGATATTTCTAAAATGAGCAAGAGAAAAAGGGACAGGTTATAAATTTTTTATTTTTTTATGTGATCGTGATGTATGGATTAAGCTTTAGCGCACCTCAAATAATTTTATGGGATACTTGCCACTTGCTACCTGCCACTACCAACGGATACTAGGTCACTCTGTCTATCAAAATTAGAACAAATAGAAAGAATCACTTTGTGTTTTATTGTCTCTGCTCAAAAATTTATTTGAGAGAATCACATATTTTTATGTTTTTGTTTTTATTTTTATTTTTTACAATTTTAAAGAGAAGAAAATGACTTAACAAATATCTATTTAGTACTGTTATTTTTCGATTCCTTATGAAGAAAAATAAAAATTTTGAATTAAAAACAAATATAAAATTAAAGATAAATTTATAAAGGGTTATAAAGAAAAAATGGTCAAATGCCTCCTCATGTATAATCGGATTTCCAACTACATAATTAAACTTTACGGGAGTTCTATCACCCCCCCTCCCCCCCTCCCCCCGAACTATTTAAAAATAAAATAATTATACCCTTAAAAAGCCATAACTAGATCTAAGGTGGCATGTGAGTTTCCACGCGTTTGACACATCATCAAATTATATTTTTTAGATCTATGGTGGCATGTGAGTTTCACGTCGTTTGACACATTCATCAAATTATTATTTTTTAGATCTATGGTGGCATGTGAGTTTCACGCGTTTGACACATCATCAAATTATATTTTTTAGATCTATGGTGGCATGTGAGTTTCCACGCGTTTGACACATCATCAAATTATTATTTTTTAGATCTATGGTGGCATGTGAGTTTCACGCGTTTGACACATCATCAAATTATTATTTTTTAGATCTATGGTGGCATGTGAGTTTCACGTCGTTTGACACATTCATCAAATTATTATTTTTTAGATCTATGGTGGCATGTGAGTTTCCACGCGTTTGACACATCATCAAATTATATTTTTTAGATCTATGGTGGCATGTGAGTTTCACGCGTTTGACACATCATCAAATTATTATTTTTTAGATCTATGGTGGCATGTGAGTTTCACGCGTTTGACACATCATCAAATTATATTTTTTAGATCTATGGTGGCATGTGAGTTTCCACGCGTTTGACACATCATCAAATTATATTTTTTAGATCTATGGTGGCATGTGAGTTTCACGCGTTTGACACATCATCAAATTATTATTTTTTCAATTTTTATATTTGTTTACCCTTTTCTTCTATATTCTTACCCATCCCTTCAAACACCCAAAATATTTTCACCATCACTAGAACACCATAAGTCCATGAAATTGGGTCTTTAAGGAAGAAAGGTGAGATATTCAGGTTTTGCTCATTTGAAACCTAAAAATCAAATTAAAAAAAAGTGAAGGGGGGAAGAGAAGATGAATATGACGGAATATTGTCATTAATGGTGGTCACCGAAGATAAGCAATCCTCTCAAGGAAGATGAGGAGGAGGATCCTACGATGTCTTCCACATCATCATCTATAGCGACGATAATTTCAAAGAGGAAGAGACAGATTCTACGACAGTTGATGGATTAACAAGATTAATAGCGACAATTTTTGAGATATAGTTGATTGATTGAGATTTGATATAGATAATTAAAGGATCTATTAGTAAAAAAAAATATTTTTTCGGTTGGTCCAATCGGATTTAAAGTAAACCCATATTGATTTTTCTCAAATCAGATCCAAAGTATCTTGGGGTGATATAAATATATGTAAATTTATCTCAATTGATTTAGGTTGATTGGTTTTGCAAGAGTTTTATATGAGTTTGAAAATTTGTTTGGAATCAACAATAGTGAATCCGGTGAAGATGGTGGTGGCAGCAAGACTTAGAGGTGGTGAAAGATTGAGAGATTTGTTTATATTGATGGAGAAGAAAGAAAACAAATAAGAAAAATAAATAATTAAAAATGCATATATTTATTGAAAGAGATATTAAAAATAAAGCTTTAATAATAGATTTTGATACTCACTCACCCAAACAGAGTGAAATACACTCACTATGCCAGCTAAACATTCAGGGAGGTAATTATTTCAGTTTTAAATAGTACAGGGGGTGATAGGACTCCCGTAAAGTTTAAGTGTGTAGTTGAAAATCCGATCCGAATATACGTTGAGGGGGACATTTGACCATTTTCTTGGGTTATAAAATCAATTGACCTACCTTCGACTAGATGCTATTGTTTTCTTGTTAATTGCTATTCTTTTCAAAGGAAAGTTTATTTTTTTCTCTTACTTCATTTTCCTTGTTATTTTTTGGACTAAGTGTCTGAAACATATCCCAACTTTGGTCGGATTTGCTGTTGCGATACTAAACTTTCATGAGGACCTATTACCTCCCTAGACTATTTAATACCGTATCTTAAACATATATATTTGCCCACGTGGACATAAAAAATAATGCAAAATTATAAATAATAATGTGTCCACGTGGACATATATATACCTTTAAAATACACTATTAAATAGTTCAGGGGGTAAAAAATACGGTATTAAATAGTCTAGGGAGGTAATAGGTCCTTATGAAAGTTTAGTATCGCAACAAACCAAAGTTGGGATATTTTTCAAACCCTTGTCCATTATTTTTTCAAAGGAAAGTTTATTTTTCTCTTACTTTTTGTTTTGAAATCTTATAGACGAGGTTATCTTAAGATTGCAACCTTACCTTTTTTCATTTTGTACAATATTCCTTATGGACCTATCCTAATCAAAAGTCAATAAAGAAAGAGCAAATTAAAAGAAGAGTCTATTAGTCATCGATGTTATAATTGTTATACAAAAGTTGTGTAGTATAGAGACAAATGTCTGATTAAGCCAAACACCCTAATAGGAGTTGTGACTTAATTAGGTATATGATTTATATAGTTAAACATAAGTTTTCAATTTCTAACTTTCAATATAATTAGGTCAAAATAAAAACATTATTTGCTTCAAATATACGAAAAAAAATTCGGGGGCAATATTGAACTTGTTAAAAAAATAGTCAATTTAAAATAATGAAAATACTATATATGTATTTATACTTTTGAGTATTGATACAGTCACATCCTCTATAACAACCGTTCTTTATAACAACAATCAATTTTTCTATTGAACTAATTTTCATATTATGTTAGTATAATAATATCTCTTTATAACCAGATGCAGACCTACATGTATATGTGAGGTGTACGTGCACCTATTAACTTCAGAAAAAATCATGTATATATATGTATATTTATCTTGAAAAATTGGAAAAAATTAAAAAAATATTAGTGCCCCATGAAAAGCATCAAAGGGCGGTGGTACTGCTAGTACAAGCAAGTGCAACCACCCATGCGATCATAATTCAATCCTAGCTAGCTAAATCATATTTTATTATTTTTATCAACTCATAATATTGATGCACACTATTACAGTGAAGTTTTGAATATATGTAGCTACCGTGCATCTTGTTTTTTCCTCTTTAAGAAAATGATTAGGGAATTTATATCCATTTCTAATAACCATAGTGGTCCAGCTGAGCTTGTCGTTAAACAATACAGTGAATGGTATTTTTTATATATATATATATTCTTATTTTAAAGGCTTACTTCATTCTGCGACGATTTTCAAGCTAGCACCCGTTTCAGCATATCTATCTTCTTTAGAGAAATTAGAGATCACAGGTTATTGCATAAGTGACATTCTATACTAATTATATCTTATCTATCCTCTCGAACACATCCTACCCCGACTCCATGCACCGCCATATGTAGTCTCATCTCCATCACTCCCACACGTTATCCCCCCACCTTCATTGTGTTTGACTAAATTACATATAATCATTTTCAAAATGATATTTTCTACTTATGTATCGAAGACAAGAAAACAAATAAGATAAATATGAAATAAGATAAATATGATAATGTTTCGCCGTAACACCAAAATGAGAATTTTTTTTTGTCACAACTTGAAATTGGGCCAATAAATATTTTTGTTGCAATTGTCAAAGATGTACTGAAACAATTCGTGGTTATAAAGTTTCTTATAACTTAAACTCCAGATTTTATTTTGCTTAACAAACCGTTTAGTGGATAATAAGTCAATAACAATGATTATTTTAAAATATACTTAGTCTTAAAGTAATTGTTGTTATCAAACTCCACCGAGAGCCAAACAATATGGTTCAACTTATCAATTTTCTTTATCATTTATGATTACACATGGCTCTAAATACTAATATTTCTATAAAATATAGGATCAGTCAAATTCAAATTGTATTTGAGATAATTTTACTTCCTTAAAACAAATTGACTCGTATGAAAGTTTAGAGTTTTTAATTTAATTTCAAGATCGCATTTTTATATACGTCTTGTGGTAAAGCAATCCAATAAATAGATGATATAGTGTATGTTTAAACATAGCAATTTTCTTTTATATTAAATGAGTTTTGGGTGGCGGGGTTTCGACACGGACCCTACCATGTAAATTATTTAATTAATATATATTCTTACGACAATTATCATTTAATTATTGTAGAATAATATGATTAGTCGTTTTGTTTTTTGCAGTATGATTTTCTGCAAATAAATTTTAATTATATATATTATTCTGCATTTGATATTTATATCAAATCATATTAATTTATCATGACTAAGTAATTTAGAAAAACTGTGAATATATATTCCTCAATGATGATTAAGTGAGACATAAATATTGGCAAATATTATACATCTATTGTCTTGATATTAAAAATTGAACATGAGTATTTTTACTCATTAAGAGGCATGCCCAGAATTGGATATTGGAGTATACATATATAACACAAACAAGATACGTATTAAAACAATTCATTAATTAAACATATATAGAAATTTAATTTGTGAACTCAATTATTGTATTACTATTTTCTTTGTCTTAATTTACCTCATGTACTTTCTTTTTTAGTTGGTCTCAAAAGATAATATATATTTTTATACTTAGTAATAATTTAACTTAAATGTTCATTTTAACCTAATGAGATAATTTAATGTCTGTTTGGTATGTAAGAAAACATTTTTTACAAACTATTTTCTTATTTTTATATGTCTGGTTGGACAAATTTTTTGAAAAATCTTTTCTTTAGAAAATTAAATTCCTTAAAAATCATGAAAATGACTTTCTTAATGGAAGTATGAAAAACAAGTTGTTTTATAGTTCATCAAAAAAAAAAAACAAGTTGTATAAATGATATTCTATGTTTGTTATATGCTCCCCATCCACCCATGCTCCCAACTCCCTACCCCTTGACCATTCCACCCCCTTCATCCCTGAGGCCCCACTCCCTACCCACTTTTCCCTCTATAGTATTTTACTAGATTACATATAAATGTTCTTGGGATAATATTTTTTTACTTACAAAACACTAAACCAACTTGTTTTTTAAGAAAACATTTTTCATGTAAAATTGTTCCTTCATACCAAACACATTACACTGACACACAATTATTTCTGGCTTGTTTTAAACCATAAATTTCAGAAATTCTTTTTCTTAAAACTCTGTGTCAAATTAATAAAAGAATATTACAATATATATTAATTTAATATTTGATCTACATTCCTTATACTTCCTCTTTCTCATTTTATATGTCACCTTTTTAATTTGCATTTGCATTAAAAAATGATGTAACTTTACCCTTGTACCCTTATTTAAATTTTTTGGAACTTAAGTTTTCAATTAATGAATATGAATTAATTTATTTTGATTAATTAATTTAACCAATGAACATGAATCATTTACTTTGCTTTTCTAAGTTGGTCAAATGTATATTTTCAAGGCTAATAACTCACAAGGATAAACAAGGAAGAATATGGTAATTTATGCATTGATTTTATGAAATGACAAGTATTATGGACCAATTATTTATTGAAAGGAATGACATATAAAATGGGACGGAGGGAGTAGCGTTTACCAGTTGACCAGATATATATATTCCCAATATATATGTTGGTGAAAGAAAACACATCATTCTACTTGAAAATGAAACCCCACACGGAGTACGAATACATGCAATTCACAAAATACATCCCTCAATAATTAATTCACCATCACAACATCATCAACAAGAAGAAGAAGAAGAACTAGCAAAGGAAGAAATTGTTGAAAAGAAGCATCAACAACAAAAGTACTTTGGAATATTATTAGAAAAAAAAAAGTGAGAGGAATTAATGGAAAGGGGTAGTGAAGAAAGAAATCAGTTAAACAATTACAATTTACAAGTATCTTTTTCATCATCATCCTCAGCAGCAGCACCAAATCATGTTCATCATGAATTGGGATTTATACACTTTGCAGATCAAAACTTGAGCTTCTTAGCTCCTTCATCACAATCTTCTCAGTCTCTTCAAGCTGCTGCCGCCGCCGCCGCCGCCGCCGCCAGCGTAAGTGTTACGCCATCCGCCGCCATCAATACAAACGCTGCTGCGGCTGGCGCTTCCAATAACGTTGGTGGTGGTGGTGGTGGTTTAGGGTTTAGCCACAATGAATTACTTGTCAATAGACCTTCTTGGAACAACAACGAACAGGTAAATTCGGATGATTTACAACTTTATCGTAGATTTGTGCTGGTGAAAGATAACAACCATCACAAAAAATATATTGGGATCTCTTTTAGGGTTTCTCAAATTATTCTTTGTAATAATTTCTTTCTTTTTGTTTAATTTTACATATAGGTGGAAACACTAGATCCCAAGGGTATAAATGACGAAAATTGCAGCGGTAATGCCAGTGAGGGTAACAATTCATGGTATTATTTCTCTATAACATTTACTCCTACTAATTTATTTTCAAAATGTTAAATCGATTCTCGCGCTATGAATTGCGGCTTGTTATTTTATTTTATTTTATATAATATAATATAGAAGTGAGATATCTTAATTTCATCTAACATTTGATTTATTTTGGTTTCAACAAAAGGGGAAACTAAAGAAAGGAGGGATGGAGATCGTGATCTATTCACTCTTCTCACAACTATTCATGCATACTTCTTCTTCTTCAATTCTTTTTTTTTTTTTAAATTTAAGAAAAGGGTAATTAACCTCACTATTTTATGCTTAATTCATTCTATCAAAATCTGAGAAATTAGATCGGAGACAAAGATTTTCTCACTCTTAATTAGAGTGCAGAGTCTTGGGAATGAATTGCTCTTCCTAATATAGAGCACTTTTATAGTGCGATTTAATTAAACAAGGTGAATTGGAGTTGGTCAGACTATGAACTTTTCACCACGCGTACCAAAATTAATCAGACTAAGGAGTTTCAGACAAAGACTTGGAAGGAAAAAAAAGTCTTTACTTTATTTTCAACTCCACTATTTATTAGTACTACCTCTCTAGAAGCTTCTTCATGATTTACATTAAAACCTGAAAAGAGATCTAGCAAGGCATTCATGCAGATAGATATTTGCTATCATGTTTTCTTGAAATGTTTCTCTTGCTCTTTAATAATGACACTATTTCAAAGTGTGTATATAAATACTATGGTTTGTACTAAATAATATGTGGTGTTGTGCATTTTGAGAAGGACAAGTGCTAGATAGATCCACTATACATATTATAATGCTCAACTATAAATATATTTGTACCCACATCATGATAAAATTCAACTCACATATGATAAGACTTGTTTAATTTATTTGCTAGCACAAGTATATATAAATTTATATTGTTGTCATGAGCTCATCAAGTTATTATTTTACTAGCAAGCAATTACATTATTTCATTTCCAAAATATGTAGGTGGAAGAGTTCATCTTCAGACAAAGGAAAAGTGAAGATAAGAAGAAAGCTAAGAGAACCAAGATTTTGTTTCCAAACAAGGAGTGACATTGATGTTCTTGATGATGGATATAAATGGAGAAAATATGGTCAGAAAGTTGTCAAGAATAGCCTTCATCCCAGGTACCTAATAGTAATAATAATCAATTACTACTAGTTTCTCATGTTTTTCCTTATAGGAGTTGATTAAATTTATCTTACAAAGTACTCCTTATATCTTTATATGATATAGTTATAATTTCGAGAGTAAAGGATTTTATTTGTTTTTACTGTGATTCATTCTTCTTTTTTAAAACTTAATTTTGGCAACCGCGATATATAGTATTTCTTATATAGTTACTAAATATGTAAATGATTTTTCAAAAATATTAAAATTTGAACTATCATATAAATTGAGACGGAAGGAGTATAAATGTTGTTTTAGTTATAAAAAGAAATAATATAAATACTTAATATGCCTCATTACAAAAGAAAAAAAAAAAGAGTGTGTTACTGTTAGCAATATATGTGATTGTTGAATGTAACTATGTAAGTACATTTATCCGAAACAACTTTAGGAGTACTAATTCATCTTCTAAATTGATTTAATTAATAAATGGGTAAGTTATTGACCCATTTGATATTATTTGGATGAAATAATTTAAAAGTCGAGTCATAATTTAATCCCTTTGATTTTACTAAATTTTAAATTCAAAGTAGTTTTGTTATAATTTGTTATTGAGTATCTAATAAGCTTTTCTCCTAATGTTATGACTATAAAAAATATATTAAATAAAAAAAATATTTAAATAAAATTTCTCATAAATCAATCTAAACGGCATATTAACTCATTTTAAAAATGAATTAAACTAATTAAATCAAAATGAGAGGATCTATTAAGTAAGAGAATTATGTCTTTAATTCCTTCTATCCACTTAATAATTATTTGTGAAAATATCGTTTTACACATCAATTTCTCTCAAATCGTGTTGCACAAAATTTGGGATCACGTGATAGAAGTCCAGATCAATTAAATTTAGGGTAGTTTTTCTTCAAATAGTATATTTATATTAATATTTAATTAAATGGGATAACTTAAATTTAGAACTAACTTGATATTAGTCTCTTCTCCTCAAATCATAATATCATCATATAATTGAGTTGTTTATAGCCTTTAAAAATAATAACTATAATAACAAAATGACAAAAATATAATTAATTATGCATTGAACTCCTATAATAACAAATTATTTGAGAAAACTATTTTCCGAAGGTGCGACAAATGACTTGAGATGAAAGGAGCAATACTTGAAATGTTGGTTTGTTTTTTTTTGTATTTTTTTAAACCCTCCCTAGAAGATCACACATGCTTGTTCTTTTGGTGATTTAAGCCCATAATTTTAAAATTAATCTAAAAATTAAAATTCTAACTCCGATTCACGGGACATTATATTGGACCTACAATTTAAAATTAAAAATGGTGAAAGTGATATATATGGTGTGCTTTCAAATAGTTTTGGGAAGTACAAGAAATTGTATAAATTGGTATTATTACTTCTACTCCATATCTAGAAGTGGGATAGAGACCCTGTTGACAGTAGCCTGTGGACCATCTAATATATCTTCAATTCTCCTCTAAACCATTGATGAATATTTCTTTTTTCTGCTCCAATTCCCCTTTTGCTTTGTATTTTTCTACTTTGGCTTTATTTGCTTCCAGTATTTTCTCTTATTTTCCTAGTTCTAATAATTACCTTAAATTCAAAATAATATTTCCTATATATTTGTATAGCCTGAGAAATGTTAAGTAATAGATTTGGTAATGGACCGTCTATATATACTGATAATGGATGACAGTGACATATGTTTATCGATATCATGTTGAGGTGCATTATCATCTTATAAATAACTTAAGTCGTTAAAGTGCATTACTAGTAGTATAATTTAGTTGTCAGGATACAGTTTTGTATAATATTTAAGAAAAAATCAATTAGTAGTATAATTTAATTAATATATCCTTATTAATTCTTCAATCGTTTTCTATTTATATAATATAGGCTAACTAAATAGAAACGGAGAGAGTATTTAGTAATTCTAAATATGGTTGTTTTCAAGAGATGTATGTTACACTAATCTTTGCGTGAATATTGTCTAATGGCTCCTACAACAAATAGACTGAAAGTTGAAAGAGTCGTTTGGTGTGAGGTGTTGGTATAATAATTTTATAATAAAATGTAGTATTATTTTAATCTGTGTTTTGGAGGTATTAGGTAATTTTTAGATTATTTATTTCACCATTTATACCTTAGTAATGAGATAAGTTATCACATATATATGATGGAATAACTTATTCCAGGATAATTAATCCCAGAATAATTAATCTCGAGATAACTTGTTCCCATCCAAATAACCTGGAACGGTTGAACCTTTTGCTTATATTTTAGAAATTAAAAAAAAATTAGAAAAAAAATCATCAATTTATCCAAGAATATATTGCATCTCACTTCTTAGTTAAGATATTTATGATAAATTGAAATTGCACAAGTATTTTTTAAATTTGTCAATATGAGCTGAACGAATCACATAATTGGAGTATGAAAGACTATCAGGGGTGTAATTTACTGTAAAGTCCCTGTGCCGATCATAATTTGCGTAGTTCAATAAGAAATTGATTAAGTCGAGAATATAATTAAATAATAAAAATATTTTTTTAAAATAACTTAAGTTTTTAGATGAAATGGTCACATACTTTAATTAATTAATGGATGAAAATAGTACTCCGAGTGTTTCATTTTATTTGTCTCCTATATATTAACTTGATACAGCTCTTACGAAATCTTTTATTGGAAGTGTATTTTATTAAATTAACTTTATTAATGGTACTATGAAACTAATTAGCTCAAAATTTGACTACTACTATTACTATTTTATATAGTTATTTAATATTAAAATAGTACGAAAAAATAATAAAACTCTCTTAATTTATTAAAATGAATAAGTAAAAAATGTATTATGTTTTAATATAAATGTCAAATGAAATAAAGAGAGTATTGCGACTGAATTGAATTGAAAATGCATATGTATACCCCTGGAGATTAACGTGGAGTGCAAGCATGCATTTGACATTTCTCAAGGGTAAGTAAGTAAATTGAAAATCTTAATTTTAATACAAAGTTCAAATAATATGAAACAGAGGATATAAACTAAAGCATGATCGATAAGAATGGAAGGAAGTAAATAATCTAAATCATTGGTTATTGGTGGTGCAAATACAGAAAACAAATTTCATAAGTAGCTGATAGTGTTTTTCATCCACCTCGCACTTTTCTTATAGTATTGTGTGTGGTCAGATTAAATATAAATATACGTAAATACTTCCCAAATATACTAAAATAAATAAGAAAATTACTTATATTCTCATTTTCTTATTGTTATTGCAGGAGTTACTATCGATGTACGCATAGTAATTGTAGAGTGAAGAAGAGAGTTGAAAGATTATCAGAAGATTGTCGTATGGTAATAACTACGTATGAAGGTAGACATAACCATTCTCCTTGTGATGATTCTAACTCTTCTGATCATGATTGTTTCACCTCTTTCTAGAATTAATATTATTATTATTATTATTACATCCACCAATATTCTGTATATAGTACGTGCCTAGCTACCCCTATATATTATTGATAATTATTATATTATATAGTTTTATAAAGGAACAACAATAACAATGTCACAACGAATCATATATATATTGTGAGCTAGCTGCATGTTGCTATGGTGGATTTTCTATTCGTTATGTCGAGTTTTTTCCCTTTATTTATGTATGGCTAGCTAGCTCGATATAATTTTGTAGTAAAGACCATGATTTATTTATATTGATGATGAATAGTGGATTTTTCTCGTCTATTGTTTTTCTTTTATTTATATTAAAGTTGAAACATTTTAAGTAAATTGATCATGATTCATGTCTCTACCCGTTAGGGAGGGTTAGTTCGTTTAGTTGGGAACAAGTTATCCAAGGATTAATTATTCAGGATAGTTATCTTGGGATAACTTATCCCACTATGTATATGAGATAACTTATCCCATCACTTTGACAACCAAACTAGACACCAAATTTTTATCCCAGGACTATTTATTCTTATCCCTCGTACCAAACGATTATATTCACATTTGGTCATTACTAAAGTCGTGATAACGTAAGATAGGACAAGGGAGAAAACAATTTATATATATATATATTATGTGAGAGTCTAGTACTAATGTAATATTTATATTCGATTCATGATTAATCAGCATGTACGTTTATGGCGTAAGTAATTAGTAACGTTTACAGGTAAGTACACCCTTAATTATAGCAGTAATCTTTTTATGTACTTAATTAACTGGGACCCTAGTCTCTTCTAATACTAGTTTATTATTTGATTCTTCTATTCAGTTTAAGTAGAGCTTAGTTTAGCATATATTATGAGTGACATCATATATACTCAGGCTTGTTTTAGTGTTTGATCCTTCAACATTAATCGATAGGTTGAGGGTTCGAGTCACCTGGAAGGACAGGTGAAAACATTATTGATCTTCCTGATAAGTGGGGTGCGGAAAAAAAGTACTAGGAATATGAAGTTGGAGATTCATTTCTTAGACATCACGAAAACATAGTATAGTAATTTATAGTCTAAAGTCAAGTTCAAAAATGATTATGCTAGAGTACAATATTCTGTGAATGTGAGGGAAATTTGGTTTCAAAGTAACTTATTCTAGGTAAAATAAAATACTTTTGGTTAAGTTGAAATGTCATGAATCAATCGATTTCTTGTATTGACCATAGTAGAGATAAAAACAAATATATCTATTTTTTTATTGTTACTTGAAAAGACATTATCTTCATTCCATAACTTGTTTTGGGAGTTTCAACAATCCTAATTAAACACGCCATTTATTCATGATATGAAAGAAGAAACACTTTGTATTTGCTGCTAAGTAGTTGAAGTAAAATGAAGAACTTTTTTAACCACACAAGGGATTGTTTGTTTTTTTGTCGAACAAATTTATCTTGACATTGTAATACGAAAATAAATGATAATAAGATTATTTATCACATATACTTTTATTAGTATTAGTAGATATTGGGTTATGGTACTAAATTGAAATGTGTGATGTATAATATAAAACACATGTTTGGTTTAAACTAGATAGTTTGGATAAATTTTTATTTTAGATTTTAATCTCGACTCTTCTAAAAGACTATATAGGAGACAAGCTTTCAAGATCAGAAAGGAAAATGTGACAGAATTTGTTATTCTTATCTCGAAATTAGTAATTTCGAAATGTTAAGAGTGTGAGATAAAAACAAAAATCTAGGAATTGTTAATCTCAGATTTAAAAGTTGTATCAAATTTGGGATAAGGCAATTCCACACGGATTGTTAATGATTTCTTATTCCACCAACTAAAGAACTCCTGATATATATAGGTGCATGAAATGTTTGGGTTTCTTTGCTTTAATCCAATGTCTCATAGTCGAATCTTGAAAATCCTATCAACAATGTCTCATAGTCGAATCGTGAAAATAATACTTCTATCTTTGGGCAATTTATACTTTGTTCTTTTCCTCTAAAATTCTTCTCTTTTTGAAAAAAAATAGTACAAACTTGTGAGTTGTGATATGGCTAAAGTGGATAATAGTTGGAGTTGCACGTTAGGTAGATATTGTCAATGTCTTTTTATGCATTGACCTTATACTAAGGTGGCAACTAATGACCAACATTATCACTAGTGTACTGTGTCACCCCAACTGGGGTACACATGACTTTGCACCAGTACTATTGTTCTATTGTTACAATTCGTCTTATAATTGAATTTTAACATGTGATTCAGTGATCGTAGTGTTTTTTGTTTACTGCATACTCTCCTCCCTCACACGTAAATAATAATAATAATTGTAAAGCAGTGTTGAATGAGAGTCCGAGAAGAGGGTACTGATCAAACATGACTCGTGGTAAATATATACATTGATAGTATATACGTTAGTGTATGTTTCAATCATGTTGGAAAACTAATTGGCCGAATAGTATATATCCATAACTTATCCGAGTTTAAAATCAGTTGGGCCAATCTGTTCTGAGTTTTGGACTCCAGTATGCAAGACATGGTTCAGCCTGTCATCCAAAGAATCCTTTCGCGTAAATCAGACTCTATTTTAACAAAACTTGCAACACCAACTACCATATAACAGAATTTATACAGAATTACCAAAAAAAATAATTGATGAGCAGCATTACCTAATCAGGCCATGATTTAAGAACCTCCAGATTAGGAGAATGCTTGAGCAATAATATCATAACTTGCATTAAATCGTCATCAACATAAAGCCACAAACAGCTTTAAAGACTTCAGCAAAGTGCCCTTCTAGCAAAGCAGGGGATCTTTAAGTGTCGAAGCAAAACAATACCAGAATTTTGGTATCCTGCATGATACTTCCCCATTGGAAAAAGACATGACTTTCCTAGTTACTCTCTAGCAGTTCAAACATTAAACGCAGAACAGCAATAGAAGTTCCGTAAACATCACAGTCCAATGAAATTGCTTATAGTCTGGTTCAGACTTGAATCTTTAAAAGAAATCTCAATAAGAGACATCCAACAATCGAATAATTCTCTCCTAGGTCGAGTCATTTTGAATATCTATTGTACCACTTATGGATCTTTGCTTGGGCTTGGCATCAAGAAACGTCAGAACAACGTGTGAAGAAGTTCTAGGAAAGTTCAAAACTTCCTCTGATGCTTCTTCTGACTTATCCATGTCCATTTCCCAGAAAATCATCAGTTTTTCCAATACTTGTGCATTCTTCAGGAAAAACTTCAGTAGTTCTATCTCGTTTTCTTCACCTTTGAAACCAGTCAAATGAATTGACTTTAGATGGGATTCCAAGCACACAATGCTTTCATCGAGATCAAGCAGCTGCCAATTTACACTCTCGTCTACACTCTAGCAGACGGTTGAGAGTCAGTAGAGAAACCACTTCATCGGGCATAGTAAGCTCTTATATCAAAACAGCAATAAATGAATAGCAATAATTAATCATTCAGCAGTGTAGGCAACCATTCCTCGATTAAAAGTGGAAATGTCAAACAGGATTCATTTCTAAAATGTCTTGGATCATTTACTTCTCTTTGGATTTTTCTTTTCCCATAAGTTCTACTGATGCATTAAATTATCCAGTGACCTATCCACTCACCAGGATTTATGTTTGTATGCAGCAGGATTAAACTACTGCTCCCTTTAGACCATATATTTTGTGCATAAACACATTTGAAACACATCTCCAAAGTTCTAGCATTGAAATAAGTTGATTTTAGAATCTCAGTGTAAATTTCTCCATTTATCAACTTAATGCTCCCTAAAGTTGTAATATCATCTCAATTCTTCTCAGATTTTCCCCACATTACTTTACAGTTTAAATCTATTTCAAACATTAAAATCCATGAAGTAAATATGATTCAAACATTAAAATCAATGCAGCAAATGTGATTTTAAACTGACATGCCAACTACAAAGTGTGTGTTAAAAATTATAATTGATGATTAGCAGATTCTCCCTCTCATTGTGGCATGTTTAGCATTTTTGGTGAGTGGAATTTGCTTGTTAGGGTCAAATTACTCGAAAATAGAGATAATGTAGCATCAATTATAAGTCAACTTTTCCTTGGAAGATTTAGTGATGTCAGTTTTTAATCCTAGTTTCTCACCTTCTGTTCTTGAAAGATCCTTCATGTTAATCAACCTTATCTAGTTTTACTTACAAGTCCTTCTGAGCAACTACCATATAGAAAAACGGTTTTCTACAGAAGAATTAGTGAAAACGAAGACAACCTTTACCTCATCAGACCAAAATTTAAGAACCTCCAGATTAGGAGAATACTTGAGCAATAGCATCAAGATGAAGCAACTTCAGCTGATGAAATCCCACAGAATTAGGCAGTTTAAGTACATCCCCAGACAAGTGTAGTTTCAAAACTTGCAACGATACGTTACAAGACAATACGGTAACTCAAATGGCTTACCAAGACGAAATTTTAACACAAGTTCTTGTACATTTCGCCTTGTAGTCACATGATTAATCCATCGCAAAATAGTTGACTCATCAAACAAATTGTCAAAACAGAGAAGAAACTGAACAAGTTTATTAAAGTCACCTTGGGAAATCAATACCCAATTGATGAAGTCTTTAAATCTCCCAGCTATTACAAAATCACAATACCGTTGTGGATAAAATTGATCAATATCAAAGTGCAAGTAAGGCATTGTAGTCCATACATATCTCCATCTTTTCGATAACATACTCAACTGAACCACATAAAAAATAAAGAGATATGAAAGTATGTTGTGAAGTACATCATCTGGCAATGAGCTTATTCTATCAATCCCTGTACTGGTACTGGAAATCTTAGGTTTTCTGGTTGATACTTCCATTATAAATTCCGATTTGAATGAGTAGAAAGCTGAAAATACCAACAAATTTACCTTGTTATGAAGATATACGATAGGTAAAAATGGCACCCTGATAGCAAAACTCAACAAAGGTCACCAGTCCCGGTCTGTATGAACCGATGGGAGAGAGAAGAAAACGGCCGTCGTTGGACTTTGCTATAAGGTTTTCCCTCTTTGGCAAAAAAATAAGAAAAATTGTATATAATAACAAACTATTAATTTAAATTAAATGCTATAAACATAGTTTGATATTTAATATAATATATAAAATGTAATGTATCTTACTTAATAATTAATGTATCTCGCGCATCAGATTAATGTATCAACGTTTATATTATTGTATCCGTTTGAGGGATTTCTGTAATTATAAACTTTTAAGGGATAAATTGTAATTTTGCCTTAAAAGTATGTGATTTCTGTAATTTGCCCTTGATTTAATTGTACCATATAACAAACTATTGCTATTTTTGCCTCTCTCCCTGGTGGAATCTCGCTCGCCTCTCTCGTTTTGGTGGCAGTCTCGCTCACCTCTCTCGCTTTTATACAAACACAAATGTATAAAATGTGTTTGTGTTTGTATGAAGCGAGAGAAAATTATATATATACATATATTTTCGTTCTCTTGTCTCTCCTCTCCTAGATCTCGCTCGCCACTCTCACTTGCCTCTCTCACTTTATACAAACACAAATGTATACATTGCGTTTGTGTTTGTATAAAGCGAGAGAAAATTATATATACAAATACAAATGCATATATTTTCGTCATATACACTTATGATTATACAAATATAATCTTCCCCTGCTCAGTTTTCTTTTGTTTTTCTCTCTTCCTCGCTTTATACAAACACATATTATACAATTGATCTTTTGTATATGTATACCGAAACAGATTATACAAGCGCTTTCTTTTGTATATGTATAACGAATTATACAAATGCTTTCTTTGTATATGTATAGCGAATTATACAACTGTTTTCTTTGTATGTGTATAGCAAAATATACATATTTATGTTTGCTATAGAGCGCAATTATGCAAACTATAGTTATAGCATACAAATATGATTTTTATGTTTGCTATATGTGAAAGTTGCTCAAAAAGAAAAGAATGAAAATATAACGTTTTTCCCCAAAATTATTAGAGTTTGTTTGGTTTGGATTAACATGATAATTTTTAACCCAAAAATGTAAGTTAGATTTTTTATTGACCTGAAACTATTTAAAACATAGTGCTCTAGATAGAGTTTGAATTGAAATTGAATTTTTTTTTACAATTTATTGAAACTAAAAAAAATTAATAAAGTCATTTTCTGCTATTCAAGTGGTAAAAAGCTCTAGTCACCCATTTCCCAGAGCTTTACAAGTACTTGTATATATGTACATCAAATAAGCGTCGAGACACCGATTGAGGATGCTTCAGAGGATGATATGTTGAAGTATGAAGCAAAAAACAAAAACCTCTTGGCAGATTGAGCTGATGAAAATAGGATCTCGACAACTCATAATAATAGCAAGCATTTCATGTAGTTTAAAGGAGATATGAAGACGTGTTTCTATGAAATACACATTGATTTCTGAGCAAACAGTATCAATAGTTGCAAAAAATCAGTGTTTAGGAAGCACTAAAATTGCTTCTTTGGCACTTATAAAGGAAGTTAACCACACCCTGCTTGATACTTTCCAGTAGAAATAAGACTTGACCTTCCTCTTAGCTACTCTATAGCAGTCCAAACATGAAACATGAAACAACTATAGCGGTTCCATAAAAACCACGGATCAATGTAATTTATTATACAGTTTGGTTCTGGCTTGTATCTTCAAGAGAATTCCCAATAAGAGTACATCCAACAATCGAATAACCATCTCCCAGGTCGAGTCATTTTGAATTATCTATCGTAACATTTACGAGAACTTGGTTGGGGCTTGGCATCGAGAAATGTCAGAACAACCTGTGAAGAAGTTTTAGGAAGCTTTAAAACCTTCTCTAAAGCCTCTTCTGATTTATCAGGATACTTCACCCAGAAAATAGTCAGTTTTTCCAACACTGGTGCATTCTTCAGAAAAAACTTTAGTAGTTTTATCTCGTTTTCTTCACCTTTGAAATCAATCAAACGAATTGACTTTAGATGAGACTCCAAGCACACAATGCTTTCATCAAGATCATGCATCTGCCAATTCATATTCCGGCTCAAGCCATCATACTAGCAGACAGATGAGAGTTAGTATAGAAACCATTTCAGTGAATACTTATATTGAAACAACAATAAGCAATTACCCAACAGCATAAGCACCCATTTCCTACATTACAAGTGAAAATGTCAAACAAGATCCACTATAAAAATGTTTGGACTACTTCTCATTGGAACTTCTCTTTTTCCCCTAGGCATCACAGGTGCATTAAAACTCCCAGTGATCTGTTCATATTTCGGAGCACGGTACCTACTACTCAAACCATGCCATCCATCTAACAAACATCTTGCTCATCTCAGGTCATCTAAGCAAGCAATCTTCTCATTAGGCCAAGTGAATTTATACTAATGCTCCCCTTAGACCACATATCTTGCGCATGAGAACATTTGAAACATACAAATCCAAAGTTCTAGCATCCATATGAGCTGATTTCAGAATCTGTCGGTGCCATTTATACATCTTTATTTTTTACAATGAAAATAAATTAATTTAGTAAAGCTCTCTAACCTCAGCTTATAGCCAAATTTAGATACTATGATTGCTGGAATTTTTTTTTAATAAAGATATTGTTCAAGGCACAATTCTCCTTCATTTATCAACTTAATGCTCCTTTAAGTTGTGTCATCCTCTCAGCAGTGTTATCAAAGGCGAAAAGCGCTAAAAAGCTCTAAGGTTCGTGGGGCTTTAAATGTAAAGAGCAAATAAAGCGTGGGTTTTGATTAAAAAAGGCGCAAAGGGAGAAAAAAATACAAATATATATGTTTAGTCCGAGACTAATAATAATAAACATAAATGGCAAATATATGACCAAAGAAATTGAATTTTTTTTAATGATAAAGTAAATATCAATTGCTTTGTGTCACTATTTCATAAGACGCTCATTGGCAAGGAAAAGCTTGTCTTAGAACCTTGATGATGACACTGAAGCGCACCTAAAGCGAGGCGAAGCACTCAACACATTTAGAGCCTCGCTTCAGGGTTTAAGCGCGCCTTTGATAACACTGCCTCTCAGACTTAGGGGTGGGCATAAAACTGAAAAGTTGCACCGAACTGAATAAATTTGGTTCTTCAATTGGTTTTCGTTTTTGATTTTTTTTTTAAAATAATTGGTTCGTATTTAAGATATATTTCGATAAACAAAAAATACAAAACTATTTGGTAGACTACTATGGTAGACCAAGTTTCAGGTCTAACTCATTATTTAGCTAGACTTCAAGACTTTTTTCCTCTCATTTCTATCTTCTTTTGCAATCACTTTGAGCGTTTTGAGATGTGGAAGATTGTTATAGTAGCTCCAAAGAACTCATTCCCAACTTGTACTCCTTTTGTTGAAATATTAAGGATAACTGCTTGTTTTTTTCCTCTCACCTTTTAGCATTTGTGTGCCTCATGTCAAGATATAGATGTTAGCAATGTCAATTTAAGGAACTCATAAGTTCTTCTCTTTTTCTTTTTAATAATTGTAGTGTCCGAGCTAGCTTGCATGCTCAACTAATTGCATGAATACCTGCCACCTCCAACCAACAACATGTACTAGGTAACTCTGTCCACCAAGGCTAGGACAAATGGGATAAAGAACTCATAAGATCTTGACGAAGTATTAACGTTCATAATGTCAATTTAATTAACTACGTGAAAAAAAAAACGCCTTCCTACGTATTTACATGACTTATGTCGAGTTTGTCCAACAGTGGGAAAAACAGACATGAATCATGGTCCCAATGGAAGGCAAAAAAGTTTTTCTCTTTATTTCAGCACTATAAAAGGTTAACGTGATCCTTTATGACTTCATCTAGGCACAAAACAGCATCATAAGAAATTAAGAAAGTCAATTGAAAAATAACCATGAGATTTTCCTAAATAACATTGGCATCAAATCCTAACTCAATTTATTTTGATGTGATATTTAGTTTCTAACAAATCGTCACGCCCAAATTGATTTTTGCCATTTTAAGCAGAATATAATTAAGTATACTAAGCTCATACCAAAAAACCGAAATTGAACCGAAGCAAACAAGAAAAAACTGAACCGAGCTAACAACGGTTCGATATTCGATAAAGACAATCAAAAACCCAAATACCAAAGTTCTTAAAACCAAACCAAAAATACCGAAAGTTCACCCTATCTAAACTTTGCCACAACGATACACAGTTCATATATATTTCTACCATTAAGTGTTGACACTCAATTTTGGCCTAACATTTTCAAAATTCGTAACTTTTAAGTTTTATTTATTTAATAGTTTAAAATATATTTTTTATATTTTTAAATAAGTTTATCGATGACTATCCTTATTTATCAAAATTTAGGATTTCTCTTTTATCAGTTAATCTTAAAATTGCATTTTACATGTCATTAGTTACGTTCATTATATATATATTTTTTAATACTCATTTTTATTTGTTACATTTGTTAATATTCATTTTGATATTTTGCACAATCCAAAATTTATTATGATATAGGTAATATTTCATACACAGATATTTTATTGACCGATAATTTTAATCGACCATTTTAAAATAGTGATATTGTAGTTTTCAACTCCCTATATAAAGAATAATTTGTCTATTAGGTCAAGGGGGTGGATAAATTTTATAATGGGGGTTCAATTTTCAGAGCTATTTTACTTTATTTTTTTATATACTGTTCATTGCCTTTCCGGTGAACTTTCCGGCCAGTCACCACCAAACCCCACTGGCCATCCCTCTCTTCTCACTAACCACCTCTATTCTCCTCACTACTACGAGAGAATCACTGTCCAAAACCCCATTTTTCGAGCTCCACCAGTTCACTGTCGGAGAACCACCAAACCACAACACCCAGCCAACCAGAAGCACCATTTCTGGCAGAGCTCGAGGCTCAGGCGGAGCAAATAACAAGGAAATCGAACCATTCCCCTCCCCTTTCCCTTTTACGATATTTATTGTTGTTTTTTTTGCAGATCTATGGTGAAGAAGCTCAAAGCTCCGAACAGGACTCGAACAAATCCCACACTCTCTGGCGAAATCAGTTGCATTAAAAGACCAGATTCAGTCCGAATACTCCAACTCCGGTAAATAAACTATTTCTCTTTCATTTCATTTTTCTTTCAGATCTGGCCGAAGAAGTTCAAACTCCGGCCAATATTTTTTCCAACAATATTTTATCTTCTCCGGTGGATATTAATGTTTTGGCTTTTTGCTTGAGTTGAAACTTCATTTGTTACCTTTGTTCTATTTTATTTTTGTTGGGTTTGATTCTTATTACTGATATTTTGTTCTCTTTGTTGGTTATTATTTATTTATTATGATTGTTGAAACTGATTTGAATTATTTTCATGTTATTATTTTTGTTCAAGTAAAATAGTGTATATTATCTCATTTCAGATTTCACCGGAAAGATTAAACTTCGGTCAAACTTCATTTATAACTAGCTAACCTCTTTTCCTGTTCATTGATCTACATTATTTTATTTATTTTTATTACTATTATTTTTGTTTATTTTATTGCTGACATTTGTTTGACCACTTAACGTTATAGTTGTTGGTGTATAATTTTCCTAGATTTGCTTACCCTTATTTGTTATTATTTAATATATATATATATTTTGATGATAAACATGTTTACAAAAATAAAAAAATCTCAAGCTACTGTTCAAATGTTTCTTTTTGTATTTGTTTGCCACTTTCCAATGTTCTATTTTGTTTTGCTTATTACCGTCTTTTGATTATTTTGTTATTGTTATAATGTTAAAATCAATTACTTAGCTATCATATCTAGTTGTTAATTTTATGTTACTTTTAGACTCTTTTCCAATAATCTTTTAATGATTGTTTCTATATATATGTGGTTTGTCTTTTGATAGTTTTTGTGGTTTACTTCGTTGATTACTTTGGATCGGAATATAATCTTGCTTATTATTATTTCATTTTACCATTGCGTTATCATTGGTTTATTTGTGGATTTAATTTTTTGTTTGTTAAAAATGGTCAATGAGAAAATCTCTCCGTCGATTTTGGAGGCCTTTACATTGTAAAAGACGAAAATTTAGTTTAAGTTTATATATTTTATTTGTTAAAAATGGCCGATGAAGAAATTACCGTCGATTTCTAAGGCCTCTCATGTTAATAAGACGGATGTTTATTTTTAAGTTATTGTTTAATTCACTTATTTTTATTCATATTTATTTATTACTAACACTTTTACTAAGTGTCTTTACAGGTACTCCGAAGTCACTTCTCATCAAAGTCATTCGAATAAAGTTCGAATGTTATATTCATTATGATGTATATTGTTGACGATAGACAAATATTAAGTTGTTTCTCATATTACTTGTCTACTTTATTACTTGTGTATATTGCATGTTTATTATATTTGTACATTATTTTATTCTCCTCCTCAATTTGAAAAAAAATGAATTCAGTCGGGATCCACATTTGTGGATTTCAAAGGATGCTTAACCCCTTCCCTTCGAAATAACTTGAACCCCTTACCTAGAATCTAATAGTTTCGTAGATCACTTAAATGGTTTCCTATTTTTTCCTAAAATTAGGTGGCGACTCCTTTAAAATTCGTTTATTCTTAAAATTCTTTCAAAATTGAATCAATTGATTATTTTTTGAGTCACCGTGACGTTTCGCCCTATTCGAATAGAGTAGGGATGTAAACAGAATGGCGACTCCGCTGGGGATACAGAGGTTTTAACCATTATGAGTATATTTTTTCTAATTGAGGAGTTGTTGTTTTATTATGTTGTTCATCATATCTTGTATATTTTGTTGATTATTTGTATATTATACTTGTTATTTATTCATTATTTGTTTAAATTGTATATAAATTGTTGATGCATTTCATGATATTTCTGTTGTATGTATAGTATATTAAAGAACGATTTTGCGGAACCGCAGCCGGACTTTTTTATACTCAACCCTTTTCCAGAAGGATCGGCGATTTATTGGTACGTCATGCGTCCAATGGTTGTTGTGAATT
>NW_006239021.1:1566851-1650761 GCF_000226075.1 Solanum tuberosum
TGTTGACACTCAATTTTGGCCTAACATTTTCAAAATTCGTAACTTTTAAGTTTTATTTATTTAATAGTTTAAAATATATTTTTTATAATTTTAAATAAGTTTATCGATGACTATCCTTATTTATCAAAATTTAGGATTTCTCTTTTATCAGTTAATCTTAAAATTGCATTTTACATGTCATTAGTTACGTTCATTATATATATATTTTTTAATATTCATTTTTACTTGTTACATTTGTTAATATTCATTTTGATATTTTGCACAATCCAAAATTTATTATGATATAGGTAATATTTCATACACAGATATTTTATTGACCGATAATTTTAATCGACCATTTTAAAATAGTGATATTGTAGTTTTCAACTCCCTATATAAAGAATAATTTGTCTATTAGGTCAAGGGGGTGGATAAATTTTATAATGGGGGTTCAATTTTCAGAGCTATTTTACTTTATTTTTTTATATACTGTTCATTGCCTTTCCGGTGAACTTTCCGGCCAGTCACCACCAAACCCCACTGGCCATCCCTCTCTTCTCACTAACCACCTCTATTCTCCTCACTACTACGAGAGAATCACTGTCCAAAACCCCATTTTTCGAGCTCCACCAGTTCACTGCCGGAGAACCACCAAACCACAACACCCAGCCAACCAGAAGCACCATTTCTGGCAGAGCTCGAGGCTCAGGCGGAGCAAATAACAAGGAAATCGAACCATTCCCCTCCCCTTTCCCTTTTACGATATTTATTGTTGTTTTTTTTTGCAGATCTATGGTGAAGAAGCTCAAAGCTCCGAACAGGACTCGAACAAATCCCACACTCTCTGGCGGAATCAGTTGCATTAAAAGACCAGATTCAGTCCGAATACTCCAACTCCGGTAAATAAACTATTTCTCTTTCATTTCATTTTTCTTTCAGATCTGGCCGAAGAAGTTCAAACTCCGGCCAATATTTTTTCCAACAATATTTTATCTTCTCCGGTGGATATTAATGTTTTGGCTTTTTGCTTGAGTTGAAACTTCATTTGTTACCTTTGTTCTATTTTATTTTTGTTGGGTTTGATTCTTATTACTGATATTTTGTTCTCTTTGTTGGTTATTATTTATTTATTATGATTGTTGAAACTGATTTGAATTATTTTCATGTTATTATTTTTGTTCAAGTAAAATAGTGTATATTATCTCATTTCAGATTTCACCGGAAAGATTAAACTTCGGTCAAACTTCATTTATAACTAGCTAACCTCTTTTCCTGTTCATTGATCTACATTATTTTATTTATTTTTATTACTATTATTTTTGTTTATTTTATTGCTGACATTTGTTTGACCACTTAACGTTATAGTTGTTGGTGTATAATTTTCCTAGATTTGCTTACCCTTATTTGTTATTATTTAATATATATATATATTTTGATGATAAACATGTTTACAAAAATAAAAAAATCTCAAGCTACTGTTCAAATGTTTCTTTTTGTATTTGTTTGCCACTTTCCAATGTTCTATTTTGTTTTGCTTATTACCGTCTTTTGATTATTTTGTTATTGTTATAATGTTAAAATCAATTACTTAGCTATCATATCTAGTTGTTAATTTTATGTTACTTTTAGACTCTTTTCCAATAATCTTTTAATGATTGTTTCTATATATATGTGGTTTGTCTTTTGATAGTTTTTGTGGTTTACTTCGTTGATTACTTTGGATCGGAATATAATCTTGCTTATTATTATTTCATTTTACCATTGCGTTATCATTGGTTTATTTGTGGATTTAATTTTTTGTTTGTTAAAAATGGTCAATGAGAAAATCTCTCCGTCGATTTTGGAGGCCTTTACATTGTAAAAGACGGAAATTTAGTTTAAGTTTATATATTTTATTTGTTAAAAATGGCCGATGAAGAAATTACCGTCGATTTCTAAGGCCTCTCATGTTAATAAGACGGATGTTTATTTTTAAGTTGTTGTCTAATTCATTTACTTTTAGTCATATTTATTTAGTACTAACACTTTTACTAAGTGTCTTTACAGGTACTCCGAAGTCACTTCTCATCAAAGTCATTCGAATAAAGTTCGAATGTTATATTCATTATGATGTATATTGTTGACGATAGACAAATATTAAGTTGTTTCTCATATTACTTGTCTACTTTATTACTTGTGTATATTGCATGTTTATTATATTTGTACATTATTTTATTCTCCTCCTCAATTTGAAAAAAAATGAATTCAGTCGGGATCCACATTTGTGGATTTCAAAGGATGCTTAACCCCTTCCCTTCGAAATAACTTGAACCCCTTACCTAGAATCTCTTGGTTTCGTAGATTATTTAATTGGTTTCCTAGTTTTCTTAAAATTAGGTGGCGACTCCTTTAAAATTCGTTTAATCTTTAAAAAAATTCAAAATTTAATTAACTGATTATTTTTTGAGTCACCGCGACGTTTCTCCCTATTTGAATAGAGTAGGGATGTAAACATTAAGTATTATGCAGCAAATGCGATTAAATCATTTTTTTTATTACCATGGTGTCCAGGCCAGCTTGCGCGCACCTCGGCTAAGTTCACAAGATACTTGTCACCTCCCGCTAGCAACAAAGGACATATGGAAGAATCACCTAGTATTTTTTGTCTCCACTGGGAATTGAACCGAGACCTCATGGTTCTCAATCACTTCATTGACAACTAGGCCACACCCTTAGGTGCAAACGTGATTTAAATCATATGGCATGAGTAAACAGGTTATAGTTGCCAACTTCCTAGGTAAAGGTTAAAAGTTAAACCCAATTTTAAGTCAGATCCTATTCCTTTCACTGTGGTATGTCTACCATTTTGGTCGGTAGATTTTTGCTTGTCAAGATATGTTTTCTCGAATATAGGTTCATAGTTTAGCATTGTTGCAATGACAAAGCAATTACCATTGAACCTTTCCTTGGAAATTTTAGAGACGATAGTCCTTGAGCCTAGTTTCACCGGCATTTGTTTTTCAAAGATACCTTCCATGTTTATCAACTTCTAGTTTTATGTCACAAAACTTACAAGTCATTTTTTTTTAGGCAACAAAAACTTACAAGTATTTCCGACTACAATATAAAAGAAATGGAATTTGTGCACAAAATTTGTGATAAAAAAAATGAAGAGCTTTACCTAGTAAGACAGCAACTGTAGAACCTCCAGATTAGGAGAATACTTGAGCAATAATATCATAGCTAGAATAAAATCACCATCAACTCTCGCATACAGTTTAAGGTCTTCAACTTATAAAAGGAGACGAGGGAGAGCCTTTCTTTACTAGCTGCTTTAATTTATACATACCCTACACAAACAAAAATACTAGAAATGAGAATTTTTCTTATGACTAAGAAGTGAGAAACTTCTTGGATTTATTTTTTTACAGCTAAGTAGTGAGAAATTTATCAGTAATAAAGAGACTAATTGAAAAGCTACCAACAAGCCCTCCAAACAACTAAGAAAATACTTAAGTATATTTTTTTAACGATAAATACTTAGACTGTTAATATATTTTTATAAGGACTTAAGACTTTATGTTTAAAAATTGTACGTGTATATCTTTTTAAATATTTGTATTCCCCTTTTATGAAGAGAACTTTACCAAAATAGAATCATTGCATAGTGCCAAAACTGATGTAAAAGAAACTTAATTCCTTGATCATCTTATGCACAAATATCTGAGTGTCCGCACGTGTATTGGTAAACGCGATACTAACATCTATTGAAAACAGATTCTCGATGATTATATCATTTGGCATTGGAGCTTCATAATTTAAGAATTTGAGATTGGGGAGTTCGCATTTGCCATACTCATCCTCATAATAATAGTCCGCTATAATAGTAACAGAACTAAGAGATGTGGAAGCGATAAAAAGTAGTGTAATAGCTCCTAAACCACATTCATGTAAGATCAAACTTTTGAGTTGATGACATTTTGAGATGAAGCAATTTGGGGAATGTTTGTCCGATAACTCGACATCCTCAAGATGGAGCAATTTCAGCTGACGAAATCCAAAATGATTAGGCAGTTTAAGTATATCCCTGGGCAGGTTTAGCTTTAAAACTTGCAAAGATTCACAAGTTGCAAGACAAATTGGTAACTCTAATGGCTCACAAAGAGTAAATTCTAACACAACTTCTTGAACATTTCGCCTCGTTGCTGCATGAATCCACCGAAAAATCTCCATCTTATCAAAATAACCATGTGGAGTAACACAGAGTAGAAACTGTTAGTTATTGTTTTTTCTCTTTCATTTCATTTGTTAGCTAGTGTTTTAGTTGACAGAGTCTTTAGCAAATAAGTAGGTAGTTGAATAGAAGCAGGAGAATCCTTTTAATTTGTTAGTTGTTGAGTAATCGTAGGAGTTAGTGGATTGCTACGTTATTATTTCTGTGAGTAAAACTCTATTTAAAGAGTTCACTTGATGTACTTCAAAGATACGATCAATTTTTCGCCAATTGAATAGAGTCCACGTTTTTCTTCTTGATAAGATGCAGAGTATTCAACAATGGAGAAGATTATAGAGGAGATGTGTGACGATACATGGGAGAAGAGAAACCCAGAAACCTTCTCATTATCAATCAACACAACTAACTTGAGCAAAGCTCATACATCTGTATTTAAAGCTAAATACTACAGCTTAACTAACTCTGACAGAATTGTAACTAACTTGTTTAACAAACTAACTAATCAACTAATTAATCACAAACATCTTTAATTAAACTTAATTGGACAGCTGGCATATACGTATAACTTCACACCCCTCCTCAAGCTAATGGTTGGAAGAGATTCTTCAAACCAAGCTTGGACATTAAGTAGTCATGGGATAGTCTGCCCAGACTCTTAGTAAGCAAGTCAGCCAACTGCTCCTTTGTAGATACATGTTGTGTTTGAACTAAATTTTGTACTATCTTCTCCCTTACAAAATGACAATCGATGTCTATATGTTTAGTTCTCTCATGAAATATTGGATTAGCTGCAATTTGAATAGCAGCTTTACTATCACAAAACAGCTGCACTGGTCGACTGATGCTAACACCCAACTCTTTATACATGCCTTCTAGCCAAGTTATTTCAGCCACAGTAGAAGCCATGGATCTGAACTCAGCTTCTGCTGAGCTTCTGGATACTGTGTCTTGTTTCTTCGACTTCCAAGACACTAAAGCATTACCAAACATTACAATGTAGCCAGTGACAGACCTCCTTGACTCAATACATCCTCCCCAATCAGAGTCACAATATGCTGTTAACTTGTCTGTGTCTTCTGAAGGCATAAGTAAACCAAGTCCAGGCTCAGCTTTAATATATCTTACTACCCTCAAGGCAGCCTCCATATGTGATTGTTTTGGTTTGTGCATAAACTGACTTAGCACTTGCACTACATAGGTGATGTCAACTCTGGTCATTGTTAGATAGAGCAATCTTCCAACTAGTCTTTGATAGGGACCTGCATCATCCAAAATTCTATCAATATCTTCTGTTTGCGATCCTTTTATATGATCATCAAAGTCAACAGAAGTCAATTTGATATTGGCTTCCATAGGTGTGCTAGCTGGCTTAGCTCCACCTAATCCCATCTCAGCAATCAACTCTAGAGCATACTTTCTCTGGCTCATGTGAATGCCCTGCTGTGACCTGGCAAATTCAATACCTAGGAAGAACTTCAATTGCCCCAAATCTTTCATCTTGAATCTGAGCATCAGATCATTTCTAGTCTGTAGAATTATCTCTGAACTACTGCCAGTAACAAGTAAATCATCTACATATACTAACACCACAACAATCTGAGAATCTGCCCGTTTGGTAAACAAAGAGTAATCAAAATGACTTTGACAGAAACCAAGGTCTATCAGAGCTTCAGTGAGCTTCTTGTTCCACTGTCTAGGTGCCTGTTTTAGACCATATAGAGACTTGTTGAGTCTGCACACTTTACCAATCCCCCGCTGACTACCAAACCCCTGAGGAACATGCATATACACCTCTTCATAAAGATCACCTTGGAGGAAAGCATTATGAACATCCATCTGAAAAATAGGCCAGTGTTTTGCAGCAGCCACAGCAACCACAGACCTCACCGTGACCATTTTAGCCACAGGAGAGAAAGTTTCAGTATAATCAAGGCCCTCTTTTTGACTGAATCCCTTAGCAACAAGTCTTGCCTTGTACCTTTCAACTTCACCATTGGCTTTGTATTTGATCTTGAATACCCATTTACATCCAATAGGAGATTTACCAGGGGGTAGATCAACTAAAGTCCATGTGTGATTATCTTCCAAAGCTGCAATTTCTAGCTTCATAGCATCAATCCACAGAGGATTCTTTACTGCATCATAGTAACTAGATGGTTCTAAAGTAGCGGAATATGCAGCTAAAGCAGTGCTATAAGACTGGGACAAGCAGTCATAGGCAACATAATTTGAAATGGGAAACTGACAAGAGACAAGTCCCTTAGAAGGAGCTACATAGTCCTGCATCCATATAGGAGGTTTGGTGGTCCTGTGGGATTTCCTAGGAGCTACATCAAGAGGCAAGATAGGAGGCTCAGAGGGAACAGGGTCAAAAGGCATAGGAGACTCAGCACACGCAGTGGGAGAATCATGAACAAGGGTACTAGACACATGAAACTGCACATTATCAGGAGGAGAATAATCAGAGGAGAGTGAAGGCACAGGAAACAGAAGAGAACTCTTATGAACTGGATGATGAAAAGGAAAAACATCTTCCTTGAAAAGGACATCTCGACTGACTATGAAGTTTTCCTCATGAAGAGTACACATGATATAGCCCTTCTGAGTAAGAGAATAACCAAGAAGGACAGCAGGAAGAGCTCTAGGAGAGAATTTATCTGACTTTCGAAGACAAGTAACATATCCCAAACAGCCAAAGACTCGGAGATGACTAAGATCAGGAGGTTGTTTATGAAGGACTTCAAAAGGAACCTTCCCCTTAAGAGTGGAAGATGGTAACCTGTTGATTACATAAACAGCAGTTGTAACACAGTAACCCCAGAATTTAAGAGGGACATTGGATTGAAACCTTATAGCCCTAGCAGTGTCTAGGATATATCTGTGCCTCCTCTCAACCACCCCATTTTGTTGAGGTGTGTATACACAGGAACTCTGGTGGACAATACCAAGAGTGTTTAACAAATGTGAGACTTGAGAATTAAAAAACTCACACCCATTATCAGTTCTGAAGAATTTAACAGATGCAGAATACACATTCTTAATCATCAACATGAAATTTGTGAGAGCTACTATGACTTCAGCTTTGGAGGTGAGAAGAAATAACCAGGTATACCTGGAGTGATCATCAACCAGTGTAAGGAAGTACTTCTTACCATCATGAGTAGGGACTCTGTAGGGACCCCATACATCACCATGAATGAGTGTAAAGCAGGCATCAGATAAAGTAGAACTAAGAGGAAAAGGCAGTCTGGATTGCTTTGCCAAAGGGCATACAGTACAATGATCAGTATCAGAATCAGCAATACAAACATTATCAAAGTATTTCAGCTTCTTTAATGTGTGTATAGGCACATGCCCTAGTCTCTTATGCCATAAAGCTAGGCCGATACTATTTTTCTGCTTTCTAACTAGAAAAGAACAACAACTGGTCTTATGAAGACTTTTATTCTCAGCAGCTTGCTTCAAAAAATTGCAGGAAGAATTCATCACATATAGACCTTGATCATGTTGACCAATCCCTCTCACCTGTCCACTGTAGAGATCCTGAAAAATACAGAAATCAGGATAGAAGCTGACGGAGCACTTTAAGTCCCTTGTAAGCTTTGAAACTGACAGTAGATTGTGTTTAAAATCAGGTAAACACATCACATTATGAACTGTCTGATTATCCAAGACTGCAGTAGATCCTAAGTGACTAACTTTTGCAATACCTCCAGTAGGCAAGGACACATTACCTGATCTAGAATTAGAGCAGGATTTAGCATCAAATAGAATCCTAGGATTATTTACCATGTGATGAGTAGCCCCCGTATCCACTATCCAGTTAAAACCACCAGTAGGAGAGGTAGTAATTAGGAGAATTTGGGAACCCTCTAGATGCATTTATAGAACTACCTGCATAACCTCCAGGATCAGATGCAGGATTCCTATTCCATTGAGAGTTAGCATCTCCAGCAGCATAGTGAACAGTCCTTCCCCTTCCAGTTGTGGGTGAGTTGCTAGACTTCTTCTTGAAAGTGTGCTTGAAGTTAGCAGGGTAACCATGTAGTCTATAACAAGTACCACTGGTATGACCTGTATGATGACAGTAATCACAGTACAGACCTTGATTGCCTTTTGCAGTTTTAAGGTTGGAAGATGATCCATTAGGCATACCAACACCAAAGGTGGAATTATCACCAGAACTAGAGAAACTTCCTCCATGATATCCAGATCTGGAGGATGTATTACTAGAGCTTGATCCCTGTTTAAAATTGCCTCTATTACCAGAGCTGTAGAATGCAGTACCTTCACCCACCTCAGCAGATTGAACTGCTTTGCCCAAAGATCTCTGGCTTTCCTCTGAAACCACCATGGAATAGGCTTGGTTAATGGAGGGTGTAGGAGACATTAAGAGAATCTGACTACGACTCTGAGCATAGGAATCATTTAGGCCAGTCAAAAACTGCAGCAATCTCTGATACTCGAAGTGATGCATATATGTTCTGGACTCTGGACAATTGCACCCTGGGCATGGCATAATTGCATCAAATTCATCCCAACACTCACGTAATCTAGTGTAGTAGCTAGATACAGTGGAAGTTCCTTGAGACATTGAATGAATCTCCTTATGAAGGTAGTGAATTCTAGATCCATCAACCTTATCAAAGCATTCCTTTAGATCGATCCATACCTTTGAAGCATTAGAAGCATAAATGACACTACTCAGTAAATCCTTCCTGATAGAATTGATAATCCATGAGAGCACTATGGCATTGCACTTTTCCCACAGATCATGAAGAGAAGAAGGAAAAGCTTCTCTAGGATGCTTACCATCAACAAATCCCAATTTGCTCTTTCCCAGCAACCCTAGACGCATTGATCGACTCCAAATTGCATAATTCTCCTGTCCAGTAAGCTGAATAGAGACTAGAGAGCTTCCTGGTGTATCACTTGGATGAAGATACAATGGATGATGATGATCAATCTCTACAACCTGAGTAACTGTTGGTAACACAGTCTGATCCTCAATCGCCATGAATACACACCGAGAATTTGTAATCTAAAACTGAAAGAAATACAACGGAATAACAGCTAAGTTGAGAACCTAGGCTCTGATACCATGATAAGATGCAGAGTATTCAACAATGGAGGAAGAATTATAGAGGAGATGTGTGACGATACATGGGAGAAGAGAAACCCAGAAACCTTCTCATTATCAATCAACACAACTAACTTGAGCAAAGCTCATACATCTGTATTTAAAGCTAAATACTACAGCTTAACTAACTCTGACAGAATTGTAACTAACTTGTTTAACAAACTAACTAATCAACTAATTAATCACAAACATCTTTAATTAAACTTAATTGGACAGCTGGCATATACGTATAACTTCACACTTCTCATCATTGTTTTTTTCATCAGTGATATCAGAGTCAGGTTGGTGAGAGAAATACTAAAAGAAATTGCAACAGCAACGTTTGAAACTATGGCTTCAGAAAACTTTGTGCAAGCAGCCATTCCTCGCTTTGATGGTCACTATGATCATTGGAGCATGTTGATGGAGAATTTCCTAAGATTAAAGGAGTATTGGCAAGTGGTTGTGGATGGCATACCAGAACCAGCAAAAGGCACATCAGTGTCAGACGCACAAAAAGCAAAAGCACAAGCAGCAAAGTTGAAGGACCTCAAGGCGAAGAATTATCTTTTCCAAGCAATTGAAGGTTCAATCTTGGAAACTATTCTTTCTAAAGATACTTTTAACCAGATTTGGGACTCCATGAAGAAGAAATATCAAGGATTGACGAGGGCAAAGAGGCAGCAGCTTCAAGCACTTCGTTCGGAGTTCGAAACTCTTCGAATGAAATCTGGAGAGTCAGTTATCGACTATTTTTCACGGGTGATGACAGTCCTCAACAAAGTGCGGATCCACGGTGACAAGTCAAATGAAGTTACAATTGTTGAAAAGATTCTTCAGACCATGACACCAAAATTTAACTTTGTTGTTTGTTCTATTGAAGAATCTCATGATATTGATTTGCTTTCAATTGATGAATTGTAGAGCTCTTTGTTGATTCACGAGCAAAAAATTACTACAACAAGAAAAGGAGGAGGTGGCATTGAGTGCCTCAACAGATGATCGTTCCGGAGGACAAGGGTATAACAGAGGTATTGGTAGAGGCAGAGGTAGAGGCCGAGGCAATAGTGATTATCATGGAAATTGTCAACACCGTTAAAACCATGATAATCAAGGCAGAGGAAAGGGGCGAGGTGGCAACAACTCAAAGTTATGGGACAAGTCTAAAGTTGAATGTTACAGATGCCACAAATTCGGTCATTTTAAATCAGAATGCCGAACAGATTTGTCTAAGTTGCGTGGAGAGGAATCTAATTTTGCACAAACGAAGGAAGAAGAAGAGGTTTCACTTTTGATGGCATATCATTCCAAAGAGAAAGTTCCCACTAATTTATGGTATCTCGATACCGACTGCAGTAATCACATGTCTGGGCAAAAGGAGGAATTCTCATAATTGGATGAAACTTTTTGAGGTACTGTGAGATTTGGAGATAACTCAGTGGTCTCTGCCATGGAAAGGGAAGGTGCTGGTCTCAACAAAAAATAACTATATTCATACCATAGGTGATGTGTATTATGTTCCTGCTTTGAAGACAAATTTATTAAGTGTTGGGCAACTTCAAGAAGATGGATATGAAATTAATATCAAAGGTGGAGTGTGTAAGATACGAGATTCTCATTTGGGGTTGATCACTCAAATTAACATGTCAAATCACTTGTTCCCGTTACATCTTCACAACTCTAAAAAATCTTGTTTTTCTGCAAAAGTGAAAGATGATGCCTGGTTATGGCATTTCCGTTATGGGCACCTTAATTTTAATGGATTGAGAACGCTACATCAGAAGAAAATGGTGAACGGTCTTCCTCAAATTGCAGCTCCTTCAGGAACTTGTGAAAGTTGTGTTGTTAGCAAACAACCTCGCAATCCATTTCCACAAGGCAAATCTAGGAGAGCAAAGGCGTTGCTGGAATTGGTGCACTCAGATCTCTGTGGACCAATAAATCCAAATTCCAATGGTGGTAAAAAGGTACTTCATAACCTTCATTGATGACTTCAGTTTGAAACATGGGTGTATTTTTTACAAGAAAAGTCTGAAGCGTTTGACAGTTTTAAACGTTTTAAAGTACTTGTTGAGAAAGAAACTGGAAGTCCATTGAAAGTTCTTCGTACTGATCGTGGAAGAGAGTTCAATTCTCAAGAATTTACAAATTTTTGTGAGGAAAATGGAATCAAGAGGCAATTTACAACAGCTTACACACCTCAGCAAAATGGTGTTTGTGAGCGGAAGAATCTCACAATCCTCAATATGGTGTGCAACATTTTGACAAGGAGCGGTGTCTCAAAAAGCTTTTGGCCAGAAGTAGTTGACTAAAGCATTCATATTTTAAATAGAAGTCCAACTTTCTCTGTTCAAATTATGACTCCGAAGGAGGCATGGAGCCGGCAGAAACCAAGTGTCGACTATTTTAAATACTTCGGATGTGTGGCCTATGCTCATGTTCCAGATCAGAAAAGGATCAAACTAGATGATAAATAGGAGAAAAATGCATTTTTCTTGGTGTTAGTAATCAATCTAAGGCTTATAAGTTATATAATCCAAACACCAAGAAAATTGTCATTAGTCGTGATGTAATTTTTTATGAAAATACTACTTGGTCATAGAAGGACAAAGGAGATCAGCAGCTTGTTCCAGTGGCTTTTGAAGAGGAAACGCTACAACTGGAGGAGACAGAACAACTGGAAAATTCAGATCCAGTTCAATCACCGATTTCAATTCCTACACAAGAAACGGAGAGACCTCAACGATAAAAAAGGAGACCCGCATGGATGGCAGATTTTAAGGTAACTGGAATTGATCAATCGGAAGATCCAGTCATTCATTTTGCCTTATTTTCAGAAAGTGATCCTACCAGTTTTGAAGAAGCTGTTAAAGATGAAAAATGGCAAAAGGCAATGGATGAAGAAATGGCAGCAATTGATAGAAATGACACTTGGGAGTTGATAGAGCTTCCAAAAGGGCATAAGACAATCGGTGTCAAGTGGATATACAAGAAAAAGATGAATAAGGAAGGTAAAGTCGAGCGGCACAAAGCACGCTTAGTAGCTAAAGGCTATAAGCAAGAGTTCGGTGTGGACTACAAAGAAGTTTTTGCTCCAGTGGCACGACTAGACACTATCAGATTAGTGATAGCTTTGGCTGCTCAACACTTATGGCCCATTTTTCAAATGGACGTCAAATCGGCCTTCTTACATGGGGACTTGGATGAACATGTATTTGTTGATCAACCTCCAGGTTATGTCAAGGTTGGAGAAGAACATAAGGTGTGTTAATTAAAGAAGGCATTGTATGGACTAAAACAAGATCCACGAGCTTGGTATAGTCGAATAAATGCTTATTTTTCGAAGGAGGGATTTAAGAAATGTCCATATGAGCACACACTCTTTACAAAGAATGATGATAAAGGAAAAATGCTCATTGTTTGTTTATATGTGGATGATTTAATTTACACCGGAAATGACATCTCCATGGTTGAAAGTTTTAAGAAGTCCATGATGGTGGAATTTGATATGACGGATATTGGAATGATGCATTATTTTCTTGGCATTGAAGTCGTTCAATCTGCTGATGGGATTTTCATCACACAAAGGAAGTATGCTCAAGAGATTTTGGACAGGCTTCAGATGAAGAGTTGCAACTCTGCCAACAGTCCCACTGAGTTCGGTTCGAAGCTCACTAAAGAACCTGGAGGAAGAATAGTTGACAACACTCTTTACAAACAAATAGTGGGAAGTTTGATGTATTTAACGGCCACAAGGCCTGATATTATGCATGTTGTAAGTCTTATTAGCAGATACATGGAAAGTCCCAAAGAGATGCATCTTCTAGCCGCAAAGAGAATTTTTTGATACTTGCAAGGAACTACTAATTATGGTCTGTTCTACGCGAAAGGAGAAAAGCAGACTTAGTTGGCTTTACTGACAGTGATTTTGCGGGAGATTCAGATGATCGAAAGAGTACGTCTGGTTATGTCTTTATGATGGGGTCGGGAGCAATTTCATGGTCTTCGAGAAAGCAATCAATTGTGACTCTATCAATTCCAGAAGCTGAATTTGTGGCAGCAGCAACATGTGCCTGTCAAGCAATTTGGATGCGTAAAGTTCTTGAAGAAATTCATTTCAAGCAAAATGGCTCTACTACCATTTATTGTGACAGCAGTTCAGCAATAAAGCTCTCCAAGTTGTTCAGCATGGTGAAGTAAACATATTGATGTCAAATTTCATTCTTAAGGGACCTCACAAAAGATGGAGTAATTGATCTCATCTTCTGCAGAAGTGAAGATCAGCTGGCTGATGTGTTTACCAAATCTCTCAAGTTAGCATCCTTCTTGAAGTTTAGAAAATTACTTGGTGTTTGCACTTTGGAAAATCACATTTAAAACAAGTTGTCTGCTGCAAGCATGTTATACTGATAGTGTGACTTTCAGTTTAAGGGAGGGATTGTTAGTTATTGTTTTTTCTCTTTCATTTGTTAGCTAGTGTTTTAGTTGACCGAGTCTTTAGCAAATAAGTAGGTTGTTGAATAGAAGCAGGAGAATCCTTTTAATTTGTTAGTAGTTGAGTAATCATAGGAGTTAGTGGATTGCTACGTTATTTTTTCTGTGAGTAAAACTCTATTTAAAGAGTTCCCTTGATGTACTTCAAAGATACGATCAATTTTTCGCCAATTGAATAGAGTCCACGTTTTTCTTCTCATCACTGTTTTTTCCATCAGAAACTTGGCAAGCTTAGTCTCCCTTTGGGAAATTAGGACCCAAAGGGAGTCTTTGAATTTTTCCTTCGGTATCATATGAAAATCCCACCTTCCACCATAGAGCCGTTGTAGACAAGAATTATCAATATCAAAGTGCAAATAAGGCATTGTAGTCCATATATATCTCCATCTTTTGGACAATACACTCAACTGAACTACTTCATCAAATATAGAGAGAGAGGAAAGTAAGTTGTGGATTACCTCATCTGGCAATGTGCTTATTCTATCAATCCCTTCACTTGTATTGCTGGAAATCATGGATTTTTTCGCTGATGTTTCCATTATATATTCCAATTTGAACGATTGAAAAACAGAAAAACCCAAAAAATTACCTTGCGTTGGAGATCAAAGAGGTAGAATGGATACTCAGATAGCGAAACTCAACAGTGGATTTCTTCCTGAGATTGAGAAATGACAAGTAGACCAGCTCATGCCTGTCTCCATGAGCCCTAGAGACAAACACAATTTTTTTGGGGGAAAAAACATGTATTTAACGGGTGTGTTTGGTAGGAAGTACAATGTTATTTGGGTCGAGTTTTGGGTGAAATTTCACCACATGGATTCTGAAAGAAATAATTAATTTTCAGACTAAGGATGGTATGTTGAAGAAGTATGAAACAAAAAACTCTTGCCAGATACTCTATAGCAGTCCAAACATGAAACATGATACAATTATAGCGGTTCCATAAAAACCACGGATCAATGTAATTTATTATACAGTTTGGTTCGGGCTTGTATCTTCAAGAGAAATCCCAATAAGAGTACATCCAACAATTGAATAACCATCTCCCAGGTCGAGACATTTTGAATTATCTATCATACCATTTACGAGACCTTGGTTTGGGCTTGGCATCGAGAAATGTCAGAACAACCTGTGAAGAAGTTCTAGGAAACTTTAAAACCTCCTCTAATGCCTCTTCTAATTTATCAGGATACTCCACCCAGAAAATAGTCAGTTTTTCCAACACTGGTGCATTCTTCAGAAAAAACTTTAGTAGTTTTATCTCGTTTTCTTCACCATTGAAATTAGTCAAATGAATTGACTTTAGATGAGATTCCAAGCACCCCACGCTTTCATCAAGATCATGCATCCGGTTCCCTCCATTATACTAGCAGACAGATGAGAGTTAGAATAGAAACCATTTCAGTGAATACTTATATTGAAACAACAATAAGCAATAACCCAACAGCATAAGCACCCATTTCCTACATTACAAGTGAGAATGTCAAACAAGATCCACTATAAAAATGTTTGGACTACTTCTCATTGGAACTTCTCTTTTTCCCCTAGGCATCACAGGTGCATTAAAACTCCCAGTGATCTGTTCATATTTCGGAGCACGGTACCTACTACTCAAACCATGCCATCCATCTAACAAACATCTTGCTCATCTCAGGTCATCTAAGCAAGCAATCTCCTCATTAAGCCAAGTGAATTTATAATAATGCTTGCTTAGACCACATATCTTGCGCATGAGAACATTTGAACACACAACTCCAAAGTTCTAGCATCCATATGAGTTGATTTCAGAATCTGTCGGTGCCATTTATACATCTTTATATTTTACAATGAAAATAAATTAATTTGGTAAAGCTCTCTAACCTCAGCTTATAGCCAAATTTAGATACTATGATTGCTGGAATTTTTTTTTTAATAAAGATATTGCTCAAGGTCACATTTACAATTCTCCTTCATTTATCAACTTAATGCTCCTTTTAAGTTGTGTGATCATCCTCTCAGTGCTTCTTAGACTTAGGGGTGGGCATACAACTAAAAAGCCACACCGAACTGAATGAATTCGGTTCTTCAATCGGTTTCGTTTTTTATTTTTTAAAAAAATTGGTTTGTATTTAAGATATATTTCGATAAACAAAAAATACAAAACTATTTGGTAGACTACTACGGTAGACCAAGTTTCAGGTCTAACTCATTATTTAGCTGGACTTCAAGACTTTTTTCCTCTCATTTCTATTTTCTTTTGCAATTACTTTGAGCATTTTGAGATGTGGAAGATTGTTATAGTAGCTCCAAAGAACTCATGCCCAACTTGTGCTCCTTTTGTTGAAATATTAAGGATAACTGCTTGTTTTTTTCCTCTCACCTTTTAGCATTTGTGTGCCTCATGTCAAGATATAGATGTTAGCAATGTAAAGAACTCATAAGTTCTTCTCTCTTTTTTTAATAATTGTGTTGTGCGACGCAGCTTGCGTGCACCTCAACTAATTTCATGACCTACCACCTCCCACCAACAACAAGCTCTGTCCACCAAGACTGGGACAGATAGGATAAAGAACTCATAAGATCTTGACGAAGTATAAAAATTCACAATGTCAATTTATTTTACTACGTGAAAAAAGAAATCTTCCTGCGTAGAGTTTGTCCTACGGTGCGAAAACAGACTTGAATCATGGTCCCAACGGAAGGCATAAAATGCTCACTTTATTTCAGCACTATAAAAGATCAAAATGAACCTTTATGACTGCATTAGACACAAAACAGCATCATAAGCAATTAAGAAAGTCAATTGAAAGAAATAACCATGAGATTTTCCTATATAAGCATTGGAATCAAATCCTGACTCAATTTATTTTGATGTGTTATTTAGTTTTTAATTAATAATCACACCCAAATCGATTTTTGCCATTTTAAGCAGAAAATAATCCAGTATAATAAGCTCATACCAAAAAAACAAAATTAAACCGAACCAAACAAGAAAAAACCAAACCGAGCTAACAACGGTTCGATATTTGGTATAGACAATCAAAAACCTGAAAACCTGAATATCGAAGTTCATAAAACCGAACCAAAATACCGAAAGCTCACCCACATCGATTCACAGTTCAGAGACATTTCTACCATTAAGTTTTATGCAGAAAACGTGATTAAATCATATGGCATGAGTAAACAGGTGATAGTTGCAAACTTCCAAGGTAAATGTTAAAAGTTAAAACCGATGATAACAGATCCTATTCCTTTCACTGTGGTGTGTCAATCATTTTGGTCAGTGGATTTTTGCTTAGCAGGATCTGCTTTTCTCGAATATAGGTTCGCAGTTCAGCACTGTTGCAATGACATTGCAATTACCATTGAACCTTTCATTAGTAAGTCTAGTGACGGAAGTTCTTGAGCCTAATTTCACCGGCTTCTCTTCTTGAAAGATTCCTTCCATGTTAATCAACTTCTAGGTTTATTTTACAAAACTTACAAGTCATTCTGACTACCATATAAAAGGAATGGAGTTTGTATACAAAATTCATGATAAAAATGAAGAGCTTTACCTGAAGACACCACAACTGTAGAACCTCCAGATTAGGAGAATACTTGAGCAATAATATCATAGCTTGCATAAAATCACCATCAACTCTCGCATACAGTTTTAAGGTCTTCAACTTATAAAAGGAGACAAGGGAGAGGCTTCCTTTGCTAGTTGCTTTATACATACCCTACACAAACAAAAAGACTAGAAATGAGAATTTTTCTTATAACTAAGAAGTGAGAAACTTATTAGATTTTTTTTTTACAACTAAGTAGTGAGAAATTTATTAGTAATAAAGTGACTAATTGAAAAGCTACCAACAAGCCCTCCAAACAACTTAGAAAATACTTAATGTATTTTTTTAAAGATAAATACTTAGACTGTTGATAAATTTTTATAAGGACTTAAGACTTTATGTTTAAAAAATGTACTCAGTATTCAAAAAATGTACGTAGACTGTTTATATCTTTTTAAATATTTGTATTCCCCTTTTATGAAGAGAGCTTTACCAAAATAGAATAATTGCATAGTGTCAAAGCTGATGTAGAAGAAACCTCCTTGATCATCTTATGCACAAATATCTCAGTGTCTTGTATAATGGTGACGACAATACTAACATCTTCTATTGATAGCAGATTCTCAATTATTATATCCTTTGGAATTGGGGCTTCATAATTTAAGAACTTGAGATTGGGGCAAGAAATTTTGAGTTTGCATTTGCCATACTCATCCAATTGATAATAGTCCGCTATAATAGTAACAGAACTAAGAGATATGGAATCAATAGACAGTAGTGTCATAGCTCCTAAACCACATTCATGTAAGATCAAACTTTTGAGTTGATGACATTTTGAGATGAAGCAATTTGGGGAATGTTTGTCCGATAACTGAACGTCCTCAAGATGGAGCAATTTCAGCTGACGAAATCCAAAATGATTAGGCAGTTTAAGTATATTGTCGGGCAGGTTTAGCTTTAAAACTTGCAAAGATTCACAAGTTGCAAGACAAATTGGTAACTCTAATGGCTCACAAAGAGTAAATTCTAACACAATTTCTTGAACATTTCGCCTCGTTGCTGCATGAATCCACCGCAAAACCTCCATCTTATCAAAGTAATCATCTGGAGCAACACAGAGTAGAAACTTGGCAAGCTTAGTCTCCCTTTGGGAAATTAGGACCCAATTGATAAAGTCTTTGAAATTTTCCTTAGGCGGCGTATAAAAAATCCTCCTTCCACTATTGGGCTGTTGTAGCCAAAATTGATCAATATCAAAGTGCAAGTAAGGCATTGTAGTCCATATATATCTCCATTTTTTGGACAATACACTCAACTGAACTACTTCATCAAATATAGAGAGAGAGAGGAAAGTATGTTGTGGATTACCTCATCTGGTAATGAGCTTATTCTATCAATCCCTTCACTTGTATTGCCGGAAATCATGGATTTTTTCGCTGCTGTTTCCATTATATATTCCAATTTGAACGATTGAAAACAGAAAAACCCAAAAATATTACCTTGCGCCGGAAATTTAAGAGGTAGAATGGCTACTCAAATAGCACAATTTCTTCACAACCATCCTGGCGTAGACCAGCTGGTCCATAAGCCCTAGAGACCAAACACAATTTTTGGGGGAAAAGAACATGATGTATCTAACGGGAAGTAAATGTTTTTCTCCAAATAAGTGATTTCTTTTAGCTTCTCAAAAAAACATAATCCCTTAGTTTAAAAAAAAAATGACCAGTTTGACTTGACACTGAACTTAAGAAAAGAAAAAATAAATAAAAATTTAATTTTATATTTTTAAATTAAAGTTATGTCAAATGTACTAAAACATTCTTTAATTTTGTGGTCTTACACATGCCATGTGAAAAATTGAATAAATGTGTTGCCAAAAAAGAAAATAGGTCATTCTTTTTTAAACAGATTAAAAAAGAAACTAGGTCATTCTTTTTTAAACGGAGTAGTATTTTGTTATTCTCATAAATACTTATTTTCTTTCAAAAATACTTTAATGTATTAGATTGTAGATTTTACAGTGAAATTTTTTAATGATTCTTTAGTGGATTAACAATTTATTCAATAAGAAAATTGAATAAATTCAAATCATGCACCATTATCCCATTTATTACAAATTTCAATCTATTCACTAATCATTAGTTCTGCAATTGAATCATCATATATCATTAGATTTTAAACAACTCTAATAATATGATTCAAAGTATAAGTGGGTTATATATAAACAAGGGAAGTTGTTGTGACCGTAGAAAAATTAGGGGTGGCAAAATCAAACTCAATCCATTCAAATATGCCCAACGTATTTAAGTTTGGTGGGTTGTCATTTCAATCCATTAAAAATTGAGTTGATATGTAACCCGAATAATCAAATTGGCTCATGAGAAATTTTGTCAAAATATTTTTTCTTTTCATTTGATATGTTATATATATAGTAGTAATAAAGGGAAAAAAATGATTTTATTAGGTACTAAAATATTTAAAAGAACAAATAAAATACTAATAAGCTTGGTAAAAAATGAATTGGGTTGGATCTTGACCATTATATTACTCATTATCTAACCCGTTTTGAGCCAAACAAATTTGGGTCGAATGGATTTTGACGGAATTCCCTTATTATTATTTTAGTCCATTATAATCCGCCCAATTGCCACAGGAAAAAACAGAGACGTACAATCTCTTACTTGAAATTGCCCATCAGGTCTGTGATTATCTGCTAATTACCTTATTCTTTGTTACCCCTTGCCATGTGAAATGTACGAATTTGCAGCTTAAGTTTTCTTTGAAGAAGTAAATTATCCGCCAATGTCAACTGAATTGAAAAAAAGAAGAAGTGGGATACTATCACCACACAACTAGGAGAAACAACGCAAAAACACATCAAATAAACCTAAAGGAATCGATTGAGGATGCTTCAGAGTTCTGATTAAGGATGAAATGTTGAACATGTATGAAGAAAAACACAAAAACTCTTCCCAGGTTGAGCTCATGAAAATTGGATCTCGACAAATGATCCACTTATCCATGTGTCAAAAAGTTAACAGAGTCTCACACACCTTTTGTTGGTTGTGCGTCTCCCATAATAAATTTTTTTGATACTTTCCCGTAGAAATAAGACTTGACCTTCCTAGCTACTCTATATCAGTTTCATAAAAACCAAGGAACAATGTAATTTATTATACTGTTTGGTTCTGATTCATTTTTCTCAAATTTTAAGGTGTATTATATAATATTATAATTATTTTTTTGGTGATTACCCGATATTTGTGTCACAGAGGTGTATCCAGGTAGGTATTTGAGCAAGATTATTCGATATCTATATTAACAAAATGAGCAAGCATTTACTGAAATAGTCAATGTGTGTCGAGTTTAACGGTTTAAAATTATAATCAATTATGACATATATAAGGTTATAAGTTTTAAAAATCTCAAATATTAAGTATTATGATAGATTTAAAATTATAAATTCTTAAAACAGAAAAGAGTCATATATGTCTTGTACTCTTAAAAAAGGGTCATATTTGCCCTTCGTCATACTTTTTTGATATATTTGCCCTTATCATCCAACTTTGGGTACATATTTGTCCTTGTATAGTTAAGTATTGTGTCCCCATTTTTATTAGTCTATGTGGCACCTACATGGCGCCTACGTGACTCCATGTGTATATAATTTTATTATAATTAAAATTTTACTTTCTATTTTGTATTCAATCCAACCCATTTAGTAAAATTTGACCCAACAAAAATAAAGACCCATTGACCCGATTCCAATACCCGGAATGGATTCGTGTGACAAAAATATATGTTGGTTGGGTGTTTTTTGTCAGAAAAAATGGTTACTGGACTTCTTCTTGCATAAACGAATTTATCTGGAATTATATGCGTACACTTAGTTTTCAAACCAATTTATTTTATGGACCAATTCCGGAATTCAATTGAATGGGTGCTTTAAGAGGTCTTTATTTGTCTCCAAAGTACCCAAACTACCTCTCACTTAGTTGGACCTTTTAAACAAGTCAAACTTGAGTTTTATTTTCATAGATTCCGTCGGAACGAAGTTCGCGACGCGGACCAAACATTTGACCCTTGGTGGAGCTAGTCTGCGACGGGGCCTGGCACTTGCCCCGACGGCCGGGTGTAGGTCGCGCGCTTAAGCGCCATCCATTTTCGGTGCTAGTTGATTCGGCAGGTGAGTTGTGTTGGAAAATCAATTTTGTGGTGAAATTCCTTCAAATTACTTCGAGAAAATGTTGTCGTTGAAGAAGTTATGGCTCTCGGACAACAAATTTTCGGGTGAAATTTTGTCGTCATTAATGAAGCTGCAATATCTCATTGAATTGCATCTGGAGAACAATCAGTTCTCAGGTCCAATACCGCCAGTCGGTAGTCTCAAACCAGTCGACATTAGAATCACTCGATCTTTCTACTAATAACTTGAAAGGGGAAATCCCTGTTTCGTTATCAAGATTCAATGAGGGTTCGTTTAAGGGGAATTCCAAGCTTTGTGGTGAGAAATTAGGCAAAGCTTGTAATCAAGCCATAAATAGCAGCAACGACACCAACACCAGCAGCAACGACAAACAACGCAAATAATAGCACTCAACAATGTCCGGATAGTAATTCGAATAAAAGCATCTCAATGTGGATTATGATATAATCAATTGTACTGTTATTGATCATGATTATAGTAATATACATCATATGTCGCTACCAACAAACTTGTCGTGCTTCAATTGAAAGTTTTGAGGAGCCATCACTTGGGAGGCGAATTTTGAGTGATAGCAAGAAGTCATTTGAACTAAGTCGGTGTGGCTGAATGATGATAAAGGTGAGTTTGGTTTAGCAGATTTGATGAAAGTAATGGATCTTTATTTTGGTTGGGTCGGATTTTACTAAATGGGTCGAATAAAATACAAAAAATGAAAGTAAAAATCTAATTATAATAAAAGCATATACGCATGGAGCCACGTAGGCGCTATGTAGGTGCCACATAGACTAATAAAAATGGTGACATAATACTTAACTGTACAAGGGCAAATATGTGCCCAAAGTTGGATGGTAAGGGCAAATATATCAAAAAAATATGACGATGGATAAATATGACCCTTTTCTAAGAGTATAAGGGCAAATATGACCCTTTTCCGTTCTTAAAATTTCTATTTGTTAAAATATGTACTTAGTTAAATAAATCAAATAAATTGAAATGAAAAAGTATTTAATTCTATCTTACGAGAATAATAACAATATAACATGACCGCATTAAGTGAAACGAGTAATAAGTTTAAATAAGAAAGTTAGAAAGATGATCTATGTAAAGTAACAATTTATAATTTTTGACACTTTGGTGGATAATATTTTTTGAATAGGAAATTAGCATTTTCTTATTTAAAGGCAAACTAATATTTAAAAACATTTTCTAAAGAAATTTGCTTTTACAGAGTAAGAGTCTGTTTGGATTGACTTAAAAATGGATCAAATCTAATTTTATGTCATTTTTAACTGTTGGAAGTATTCAACAAAATTAAAAATAACTTTAAAAAGGTGAAAAATCAAAAGTAGTTTCCCTTTACTTTTTTTTAAAAATTTTAAAGTCATTTAAATTTGACTTTTTTATTTTTAACTTAAAAACTATTTTAAAGTCGATTCGGCTCTAACAAGGATTTAATGGACCCTGATTTCATGCAATTCTGATGCATCCAGTGCCCATATATAGTTCTTTCTAAAATGTTGACCACCAGCGATATACACAAATATAAGTAATGCCTCAATAGTATTATTTCAATTTCAGAGAGTACTAATTTCTATTACTGAAAATAGTGATTTTTCAGTGAATATTTAACCAATTGACTGAACAATTTATAATTGAAGAATAACATACATTTATGTCCTCAAAAAGTCGGTGTAACTACAGCAAAAAAAACAAAAAACACAATAATTCTAAGAATATAATTCAATTGCCCTTGTAAAGTTGTAACTAATCAAGATTTGACCTCAAAGTGTTTATCTCAACTTCAGTACTCGGGGGCGTTTGGCAGGATCCATTATTAGAAAAAAATCTTCCCTTTGTAATTGAGAGGCGGAGCCAGCATATAGAGTTTGGGGGTTCTAAATTTCCTTTAGAATTGTCGATCAATTTTGTTAGGGGTTCACAAATTAATATACATAAATATTTAATTAATTTTTTAGTACAAATACATGGTCTGCGAAAAAGTTACTGGGTTCGTCCGAACCCACGAACCCCCACCTAGCTCCACCTCTGCTTTGTACACACCGCCCGTCACTCCTACCGATTGATGATCCGGTGAAATGTTTGAATCGTGGCGACATGGGCAGTTTACTGTCCGACATCGCGAGAAGTCTATTGAATCTTATCATTTAGAGGAAGGAGAAGTCATAACAATGTTTCCGTAGGTGAATTTGCGGAAGGATCATTGACGAAACTTGCAAAGCAAAAAGACTCGCGCACACGTTTCAACACTTGGGGGTGACGCGCAACTGGAGGTGCTTAGCCCCCCTATCCTGTCCCAGCGTGGAAAGCGCCAAGGAATACTAAAATTGACAGGGTGGAAACTGGCCGGCCTCATGTGTGCCATATACATTAACTTAATGCTTTACTTATATGTTGTTCGGTACATTCTTTTTCAACTTATGTAAAAACACAATTGCGCCTCACAACTTTTCCATGTAATTTTCACCATATTTCGTAAAGGATATTTTTGTAAATATTTTTTTTAAAAAGAAATTATATAATGAATGTTATATAATTTAATACACCAAACCAAATAATGGATAAGAAATAATCTCAACTTTACTAATATCAATATTAATAATACATTTTATTCATTACTATTCTTATACACTATTCCAAAACAAGAGGAATGAATATAAGAAGTTAGATATGGAAAAAGATCATAGTATCAAATTATTAATATCAGTAAATGGAAATTACTAGGTTTTGATTTTGAATTTAAAACTCTATAACTAGCTTGATCAATACGGAATGTTTTTAATGGAGGACGAAACTGTATAAGATTTGAATATAGAACAAAATCATATAATAGTATCATTTTACCATAATTAATTGAGTAGTAGTAATAGGTAAAAATAGTACTCTATTAATTTAATTATGGTGGTACTACTACACAGCCACTTGTCATGTTATTATTGGCTTTCGGTTAACAGTAACTTTTTTTCCATAACAGAGGTGAAGTTTCATGGCATGTTCCTTTTATCCCTTAATGGAAATTGGTCTGTTACACAACAGTAATAATGGCGTTTTGACAGTGTGTATATATATATATATAGTCTCCTTTCATCTACAAAGTATTTTTTTTAGGGACTTGGAAGCATTTCTAGAGTTTCAGAGGTAACCTTCATTCAAAAAGTAAAGCATTTTTCCTACCTTTTTCATCTTAAAAATGGTGCTTTTTTTAAAAAAAAATTCTGTTTACTTGGGGTTATTTTTTTTCTTTTGGTTTATCGTAAAAATAGATTTCATGTTCATTTCGAAAGAGCTTCATGTGCACTTGAGTCGAGGGTATTTCGTAAGATTTGCGTACATTTTACCTCTTTTGGCATTTCACTGGGGTATATTGTTGTTGTTGTTGTTGTTCGAAAGAGCTTCATGTGTCTAGTTTGGAAGAACGAATGAGTTCTTCATTATGTTTCTATGGTTGAACGATTTTGTTTTTTTTAAAATAATATTTGGACTTGAAGTTTTTATCATTTTTTTTGTGTGATTTCTTTTTTAGTCTTGTGATTATGTGTGTGTGTGTGTTTGCGACTTTGTGTATAGTGAAGAAACCTGAAATGCAAAATTATTTTTCATAAAACCCTGCGAAGAAACTGTTTTTCCTTTCATATGATCTGTTGGGTGGAGGGGCGGAGCCAGTTACTGCTGAGGGGTTCTTCCTAGCCTCCTGTGGAAAGTTATATTGTTTATTTTTATGTATATGTATGAGATGTTAAACCCTTTCGGCTTCTTTTTGGGCTTATTTTTTCATATTTTGGAACCCCTTAGTAAAATAAACTTAGCTCCTTTGAATATGACTTGATTTCTGCCTTTGCTTTTTGGGCTGTCTCGTCTATAGTTGTTTGATTCTCTTCTACATCTTTACTTGTATTTTGCCTGACTAAAATGGAAGTGCAAAAACCATAGTTGGCTTAGACAATATTTTACAAATTGACTAGTGGCAAAACTTTTCTTTGTTTACATTTTTAATATCAAAGATGTGGCCTACCGGTCTAGTGATCAATAAAATGAGTTGATTACCATGAGGTCTAAAGTTCGGCGTGATTACCCTGTACCTGACTGGTAGTAGAAGATACTACTCTGTAGAATTAGTTGAGGTTTTAGTTTGCTTTTTATTCATTTCTCTGTGTTTGATTGGACCAGATTCTTAATGTTTCAAGTTGCTGAATATTGAAGCTAGTATCAATAGCTTACTCCCACTATGCTCCTTCCTATTTAATTCTTGTCCTGTTCAACTGTTTCTTTACAATTCATGTACTTACCCATTTTGAGAAAGTAAGATGACAATTTAATGTCATATGTGCTTTTAGGCGTTTAGTTTTGTAACTTCACTAGCAATTTGTTGGTGACTCTTGCAGTTTCTTGATGTATTTTGCTACAATTTAATGTTGAGAATAGTATTTTTTTTCATTTCTTTAGTCAAAGAGGGCATGGAGTTCTTGTTTTTTTTCTTAACAAGGAATATATTTGAACTTTATCTTTTGTCATATGAATCAGAAGGAAGATTTCTTGAGGTATTCTAACTTTGAGAAAAGGGGTCAAAAACTCTTCGGGGTAAGGTAAAACTTGAATCTGTACCAAATTTGGAAAAGGTATTTCGAGTTAATCATCTGCTGCAGCCTGGAAGTATGCTGGCTTTACAACCGAATGACTAAACCTTTTTCAGATTTTTAATGAGCTTTACATACAACAATTTAAACTAGTTATAAACTGTGTTTCTGTCTTGAATGAGATTTTCTGATAGTTTTTATACTGTTAAGTTTGAGTAAAATGTAAGTTTCTACTTGTCCGTGTGTGGTGTTGTGGGTCTTGATTCTTGACAACCTCTACTTGTCATGTTAGGAAGATCAAGGAACTGCAATCATGATGTACCACGTAGCAAGGGCATCTGAATTTCTGGTGATCACTGGGATTGGTATTAATGAACTGAAGATCACAAAAAAGGCACTAGTATGGCCATTGCAGAAATGTCGGATCATTGATGTTACTCCTGTGAACTATACTTTTGAAGTCAATGCTATGAGTGCTGAGAAGCTGCCCTTCCTTCTCCCTGCTGTTTTCACTATAGGTCCATGTGTGGATGACCGTGAGAGACTTATCAAATATGCTAAACTTCTATCCCACCATGAACGTGATTCACACGATGTGAAGGACCTTGTTCAAGGTGTCATTGAGGGAGAGACTCGTGTCTTGGCTGCTTCCATGACCATGGAGGAAATCTTTAAAGGCACAAAAGATTTCAAGAAGGAGGTATTTGACAAGGTTCAGCTTGAGCTCAACCAATTTGGCTTGCTGATTTACAATGCTAACATTAAGCAACTGGTCGATGTTCAAGGGCACGAATACTTTTCTTACTTGGGGCAGAAAACTCAAATGGAAGCTGCAAACCAAGCTAAAATTGATGTTTCTGAGGCCAAAATGAAGGGTGAGATTGGAGCTAAGGAGCGAGAAGGTCTCACACGTCAAAATGCTGCCAAGATTGACGCTGAGACAAAGATCATATCCACCCAAAGGGATGGTGATGGAAAGAAAGAGGAGGTTAAAGTGAAGACTGATGTTAAGATATATGAAAATCAGAGAGAAGCTGAGGTGGCAGAGGCGAATTCTGTTCTGGCAACCAAGAAGGCTGGGTGGTCTCAGCAAGCAAAAATGGCTGAGATCGAAGCCCAGAAAGCTGTAGCAATTCGGGAGGCTGTATTACAACAAGAAGTTGAGAGAAAGAATGCATTGACTAAGACAGAGAGCCTCAAAGCACAACACCTCAGTAAGGCTACTGTTGACTATGAGATTAAGGCAAGTTCATCATATCACAACACTTCTCTTTTAGTACCTTTGTGTGAGTTCATGGAGTTGACTTTTCATTTGCTGATATATCTAGAGTAAGTTAGATTGCTTTTATTTATCATTATTTCATGTTATTTTTGTGTTTAGATGTTTCCATGTGAGATGGCTTACTCACTTAATAGTCCACAAAATTAGTATGATTTGATGATTTCATGTTCAACTGTTACATGACTTTGCTTGTGTTTCCTTCCAGTTACATTATTTCTTTTGTGACTTTGCCCAATATATGTACTCCTGCATGTGGATCTTTTCCTTCTTGTCTATTTTCAGTTGTAAGTCTAGTACTTTATTCTGTCATATGAATCCATTGTTTATGTACCATGCTACTACTCATCCAAAGTTTGTCATGAAAACACTCTAGGTGCAAGAAGCCAATTCAGTATTGTACAAGAAGCAGAAGGAAGCAGAAGCAGAGCTTTATGAAAACAGAAAAGCTGCCGAGGCTAAGAAATTGGCAGCAGAAGCTCAGACATATGCCGTACAACTAGCTGCTGATGCTGCACTCTATGCCAAAAAGAAAGAGGCTGAAGGACTAAAGGGCATTGCAGAAGCAGAGGGCGTTTATGTACGCAGTCTGATGTCAGCCTTGGGAGGAAATTACAACGCCCTGCGAGACTACATGATGATCGACAAAGGAATGTTCAAAGACATCGCCAAGTTCAATGCTGAAGCAATCAAGGGACTTCAGCCAAAAATCAGCATTTGGAGTAACGGTGGCACAAATGGACAGATGGTTGATGGAACAAGTAGTGGACATGCTGGAATCAAAGAGTTGGCTTCTATTTACCAAGCATTGCCTCATTTACTTGAGACTGTGCATGAACAAACTGGAATGTTGCCACCAGCATGGATAGGAAGCCTCTCTGTTTCTGCTGATCCAGCTGCATCCAGCCAATCTGCATAGGAAAATTCATGACTTTTATGACCATCTAGTAGGATTCCAACTACCAATAAGCTGATATGACTAAACTTTGCACTTAACTACTTAAGCAATAGCTAGTATATTAGGCCTTTTGTGCCTGGTCAAGTGTGATGTTTGCAATGCTTTATTACATACATTGAACTTCTTGTTGATAATAGAAGACTGACTGTTGGAGACTAGGATCTGTTAGGGTCCTACGCTTCATTCTTTTCACTTGATAAACATTCGAAATCGAATTATTCACACCACGCTTCATTCTTTTCACTTGATAAACATCCGAAATCGAATTATTCACACCACTTACTGCGGGTACTGCACACCGGATAGAAAAAAAAACATATTACAATTACCACTCTAGCTTTCAATGCACAACACTGCCATCACTTACTTATATCGACAATCCCCTTCATCACCAACACACAACTGACTTCCCTACAGCTAATTTAACAATCCATTTAAAGTTTTCTTAATTTTAAAGATTTGAATAGAAAATTATTTTGGAGATTATGAGATTGATTTAACTATTTTAAATAATAATTTAATGCAATGTCAATTTTATGAAATATTAAGTTTAATTATTGGTATTAATTTTCCAACTAAACATTTATTATGCTGGTCCTCAACTGAAATTTAAATGAATTAAAGTTAAAATAAGTAATAAAGTGTATCAAGATATAATTAAAATTGATTTCTTTTATGATATCATTCTTTGAAGTTAGTTAGAAAGTTATATGATATCATGTTCAGAAAATAATAACTCATACGGCACATACTGCACTAAACCCGAAGGAAAAAAAAACTATATGTCAATCTTTTTTATATTCTTTAATGGTAAGTGTTTATAATAGATACTAGTTTTTCGACACGTGCAACACCAATTCAGAAAATATCTTATTTAAGCGAAGATTTGAATAATGAGCTTTGAACAAAATAATATTGTAGATTCTTTTGTGAATGTTCAATGTTGATTGTTATATATATATATCTCTTATTCACGAGAACCTACAAAGATGATCAACGAAAAATTTTATTAGTTCAATGCAATAATGTATATATTTATTTCAATTTGATGAGGTGCAATCATGTAATTAGTCGCATCTCAACAATATTACCTTATAGACGATATTTGTTGTCTTTTTTTCTTATCATCTAACCAGATGTGCTTTGCATATGTATTTCACATTAAACTGTTTATAGTCATATGAACATGTGAAGAGAACAATTAAATTTATTTTTAGAACTATTTTTTGTATATTGATTTTTAATTTATACGTTATAACATAATAGATGACGTTCTTGTTGTTGGCCCTCATATTTGACTTCTCGATTGATTGTGTACATAAATCAAAGATAGTTATCTGATTGTCAATAGTAAACTAGGAAAAGTTACCTTTTTTTTACCTAAAAAATAAAATAAAAATCAAAGAATATATTCTATTTGTGAAATCATATATATATATATATATATATATATATATAATCACCTATTTATCTTACACCGAACAAAGATATAGTTCATATACTTGTAAACGATTTTTCAATTTATTCAACCAAGCATGATTCGTCGAAGGAAAATAACAACATTGTGTTATCATATATATAGGGGTGGTAATCATGTGAAAAATTATTGGTCAAAAGTTAATATAAGTAAAGATGAAAGATAGAAATAATTAATGTACTAACTATGAGAATTCATAATATCATAACTAAAGAATGTAAAAGAGTATGAATAACATTTGCAATAGTTAGTAATATCTAAGAGAATTTATAATGTTATAACTAAAGAATTAATGTGCAATGGCTGAATTTCTAATAAATTTTATACTTACATAAATAAATAGGACTTTTAATTAATGTTACTATTTTTTTTTATAGTTATTAGATTTTAATTTATTGTAGGGACAAAATGAAAATATTTATTCCATATTACTGAATATAAAATTTAATTGCAAATGATAAATTTTAAATGATTCATATAAATTCACATACATTCACATTTGTTGTGAGTATTTTTTTTTTTAAAAAAAGAAACTCAGACCATTTTAAAATAATATATTTTGAAGTTAGAGAATTGCATTAATGAAAATATTTATCTCATTAAAATTAGCTATTAAATAAATAAATAATAATAATAAAACTAATACAAACTTCAAGTGACGTTATTACAAATCATATGAATTTTTCTTCTTCTAAAATGCTGAAATATTAAGAAATAGTAAATAATGAAAACGAAAGGACAATGTTTATTTAGTAATAACTATTTTGAAGCAAACTTCCTGACATTCTAAATCACATAGGCAACATTAATAAATAAAGTCATTCTTTTGTTTTGAGCATTAAAAAAACAAATCGTGAGAATTCTCTAACTCTTAAACAAGTTTAATATTTTTGTAAAAAGATATTCAGAAGCATATATCTACATTACAAGAGAAATTGTTAACCAAAACAAATGAATTTAGACTACATCATGTTAACTTTATATATTTGAACATTACACACTAATGTATATATTAAGCTAATAAATAATTATCATATCATCAAAATTATTTTCCTCAAGTACTCGAGGGTATAGTGGTACCTCATATTCCACTAACTTTGAACTCACTCAACGACAATAAATCACATGAGTTTTTTTAAAATTCAATAAGAAGAAGAGTAGAAGATTGAAAAAAATTGGGGTTGAAAAATTAGAGGAAGCCCCTTTATTTATAGTCAACAAAGGGTAGTATGAACAAGTGTTTTTTGTTTCATCAGAATAGTGGTACCTCATATTTCGCTACACTTCGAACTCACTCAACGACAATAAATTATTTAAAATGCTAGAAGAAGAAGAGTAGAATATTAAAAAATTTGTGGTTGAAAAATGAGAGGAAGACCCTCTATTTATAATCAACACTTGGTAGTATGAACAAGTTTTTTTTGTGTCTTATCTGAAAAGTCATGACCTTTTCGAGAAGTCACAATCCTTTGAAAAAGTCACAACTCATTGAAAAATCACAACCCTTTGAAAAAAGTCACAACTCATCGGAAAAGCCACAACCTAAGGTAAAAATATTATAGTAATTTAACATTCAAGTTAGGAGTTCATACTTTTAAAGTAATATAGGATATAGATATAGATAGATAGATATAGATTCTTTTATCTTATCATGTTTCTCACATTCAACTCCCCTCTCCCGATTCTTTTTTTTTTTAAAAAAAACGAACGAGAACAAAATTGTTTCATTTTATATAGTGCAAAGATAAAATTGATTCATTTTTCCTTTTTTGGGAAGTACCTATTACGAGGAAGAATATTTTTAGTGTATTTAAATATTTGAAGGGTGTTTTTGAGAAAACAAAATAAGGATGAGGGCATTTTGGACCCTTTACCCTTTAAATTATAACGAGTAGTCTTCTCTATAGTCTATATATACGACGTTAAACTTCCGTCTTCCCCTTTTGTTTTCCGACATTCAACGGGTGTTTCTTTCGGTGACTCCGATAAAAACACAACACATAAAAAATACTGCTTCAATTCTTCAATTTCTTTCTACAATGGCACGCAAGTATGACAAATTCTTGGAGCTATATGGTAATATCTCATTTGTAATCCCAATTTTTCTTTTTTCCCTTGTGTTTTAAACTTGTGATATTTTCTTGAAATCAAGAATTAAGCTTATTGAAACGATCTTTTTTTAGGCTACGATTTACTATTGGGGTCAATTGCTGCGTTCTATGTGTTAATGGTACCTTACACTAAGGTAGAAGAAAGTTTCAATGTTCAGGTACATGTCCACTTGTATTTTCTTGATTTTTACCCCTTTCTTTTTAATGATTCTTCTTGCCTTTTCAGTTACTGTTGTCTTGATTTTTTCCCCTTTCTTTTTAATGATTCTTGGCTTTTCAGTTACTGTTTTCTTGATTGGGTATTTGGGTTGAGTTGCTTAATGGGGTATTTCGTAAAGTAAAAACCCAATTGCTTTACGGGTGATTCGTATTATTTTACATGGATTGGGTTGGATTGGATTGCTGTTGTTTCTCTTTAAAATCAGTGATTTTGGCGCCTTTTGGGAAATGCATAGCGTAGTAAAATGGTTTTAATTGTGTGTGTGTGTGGGAAGGCTACAAGAGCAGAAGAATGTGTGATGGAGTTGAAAAGTGTAGTATAGTTAGAACTTAGAAAGCTATAGTATAACTGCGTAGTTTGGAGGCTGTTTTTTATTATTTTCTTGAGTGAGCCTTGATGATCATGCTCCTCTACTTTGTTTTCCTTCTTCTACTGAAAAGTGTTGTTCTGTCCCATCTCCCATGGTATTGACATTTTTCTCCTTATTTGATTAGGCTATGCATGATATTTTGTACCACAGGCATCAGATAGAGAAGGTAATGATCTTCTACTTTCTTGTCCCCCCCCCCATAAATTTTATCGTCCACATTGCTGGTGAATTTCATGTTACGGAGTATACTAATTGAGTTTTTTTCTTTCTTTGTTCTGCAACCTTAGTATGATCATCTGGAATTCCCTGGAGTTGTACCTCGCACATTTATCGGCAAGTTTTCTACTTCAGCTAAGCTTATCAAGACAAGAGATTGTAGTACTTGTTTTTACCATGTGAGATGATTCAGCACGAATGCCCTATTTGATATAGTTTGTTAAAAAGGAAAAAAATTGTCCATCTTGAATTGACAAATTACTGCAAAAGAATTTTAGCTTGTTGCGTATCACCAATATCAAAATATTCTAATCAGAAAAGTTAGTAACACTTATGCAGCCTGTTCAAGTTTTCCTATCAGTCACACTTGTGCTGATATTGTGGGTTTTTTTTTTTTTTTTGATGTCACAAACTTGTGCAGATACTGTGTGTGTATGTCTGTGTTTCTTTTGACCTAGAAGATCCCACCCCAAAACCCCCTCTCCCCAGGGTCAACAGTGTGTTTTCCTACTTTTCTCTTCTTTGGTGACTCGAACTCTCGACCATTTGGTTGCAAATGGAGTGCTCTTGCTACTGAAGCAACCTCTCTTATCATTTATGCAGAGTATTCACATCCTCCTACATTAACGGAAATCCTAGGACACTGCTTCTTCTGGAAGAGGTCTGCTCTTTCTCTGTGAAAGTTCATTTTCATAACTCATCCAATGGCAATGGAAATCTATCCAGTTTAGGTCTCTGTCTGGAAATGCCACCTTCTACTGTTAACATTATCTACCAATTTATTGCCAATTAGTGCTGCATCAAGAAAATCTCTATTTCCGTTCAATGCCTATTTAGCAGAGGAAATAGTGATATACAATTGAATTAAGAGAGGGTTGCTCTTGTTGCTGATCCCGTCCACCTCCAAAAATGAGAATGAATGTTTGAGTCACCAAAAGGGAGGGGGGAAGGGACAAGGAAAAATCCACAGTTGACCTGTCTGGAGAAGAGGTTTTGGGTGGAATTTGTGGAGACAAGAAACTGATATGAAAGGGTTACTCTTCTGGGAGAAGGCAGAAAATTTTGAGTGGTCCTTTTTGCTCACTATTTTGACATGCCAATAATCATGGAACATAGCTGCATTGACCTTCTTGGGTGTGGGCGATGTTCTTTTTAAAAAAAAAAGAATGTGTCAGTTAAAGCATAGTCCAGTCTTCAGTTCTATTTGTGCACATTATCTCCAACATTTAACTTTTGTTTTTTCTGCAAATTCCATCTACATTGCAGGGGCTCTTCTTGTATCTATTTTGGCATCTCCAGTTGTTCTCCTGATGAATTTGCTACACGTGCCAAAACTGTATAGTCTCTATGCAGGTATGGTATTGTGAGGGAACATTTGTGTGGTTCAAGATTATATCTGAAGTTTAACTCTGATATGAAGGTGTCTGGTAACCATGATGAGGTTTTACTCGTTCAAGCATGATTTTTACGTGGTTACTTTTGACCCGCTACTGTTGCCCGAATTGCTTTTCATCACTTAGAAGTCAAAAAACATATTTGTTTTAACTTGGCATACGTAAAAAAAAATAGAAGAAATTTTGCATTACTTCCTACAATTTTTTAATAGCATATTAGTTAACTCCAACTCATAATCACATTGTCTTGGTTTGGATGCCAAAGGTAGAAATATGGATACAACCTTCTTAGATTTCACCTTTTACACAATGTAGCTTACCTATAGTGGTTAACAGGTTTGCCCCCAAGGCCTAGCTCGAGTGGGTAAAGGTGGAGGATTTGTGGCTTAGGTCGCAGGTTCAAGCCCCACACCATGCAAAGCGAAGCCCGGTATTTAAGTGGAGAAGGGTAGAGGGGCGGGCCCCATTATCCACCGAGTTTAGAAGACTGTGATTGGTCCAAAGGGCGGGTCACAGACGGATTTCTCGGTTATCAAAAAAAATAGTGGTTAACAGGTTATGAATACAAGTTAGCAAGTGTGTTGATTTGTGAAAGGAGGTTGGTAATATAAGACGGAACAGTGAATAAGTGAACTATAGTTATTCTGAAAGATCAAGCTGATACTAAAGTTATTATGTAATTGTTAGATTCAATGGTTCCTGTGCAGACTGCAGTCAGTTTGATACAAGTGGAAAATGTCAAGTTCAATGAATGACTTTGGTTGAGAGAGAAAGAGCTCCTAACTTGAGAAATGAGATTACTAATGCATTTATGCTGAAACAACAACAATTACCCAAGTTATAAGCTGGTAACAATAGGAACACATATATTCATTTTTCCCGCAGTTCATACACCCTGGACATATGACATGAACATGTTACATTGTTAGAAGTTTTAAAATGGGACATGGCTTGTTCAAGTCTTGGCTAGTGTAAAGTAATCTTACCCCTGCCTTTTCTTTCTTGGCACCATCTTAACAATTAAACACAGTAAATAATTAGTATGATTTGTTTTCAGGTGAAAGTCAATTTAATCACGTTTAAGCTAGAAAGAGACACTCTCATATGAACATTGAATGGTGTTAATGTTTTGAGTGAGATCTTTCTTTGTAAAACAAAAGAGTGATTTCTTTTATTTGATCATTAACTTCTGTTTTATAGTGAGCCTAAAAACTGCTCACATGTTCTTTCTTTATCTGCTGTGCAATATTTTTAGTGACTGACTTTCGAGTTTGTTTGTGTAGTACGACTGGTATTGGGTGGTATCATGCTGTCTACATTACGATTTTTTCGCATTCAGGTATCTGATTGTATACAAAGAATATAGTGACTATACTTTAATACGTCTGCCTTTCTATTGGGTGTTGGACTGAAGTGTTTTTGGCCTCCAACAAATCTTGCATTTTTTGTGATAAGTATGATATTTCATTAAACAAAGAATGTGCAAAAATATCTACAGCAAAAGGGATCTTAGCTTCCCTTTAAAACTTTCGGGAATCTATGAAGTTCACAAAAGTATTAACATCAGTTGCAAAAGACATCATCCATCTGATCAAATTTAATGATATTGCTGATATTTCTTTTTTCCTGCATTGTTGAATTTAATTTAAGCTATTATTCCCTATGTTCCATTATATATGACACTATCCCTGTTCGAGGAGTCAAACAATTTTTTTCTAATATATTAAATAGATTTCGAATTGTTAAATCTTGTGACATAGTGCTTGTTATGCAGTTTCAAAACATATAAAAAAAAGTTCTGAACAAGGGAATCGTGTTTCAATTGAGAAAATTGAATGAGTTGAATCTCATACTCCAAACATTGCCCTTTTCTGTTGAGTTGGAGGAGTAAAAGGTGATAGCTAATGATGTGATGTTAAATTGGCTGTGCAGATCAAGAAGAAGTTTGGATCTCAAGTTGAAGCATTCTTTGTTATCCTGACAGCATCTCAGTTTCATTTGCTGTTCTATTGCACTCGTCCTCTTCCAAATATATTGGCATTTGCTTTAGGTCAGCATCTGTACATTCGTACTTCTTTTTTTATGCTACTAAAGTGCTAACTATCTCTCCATCCAAATTGAATGTTGTCTTTCCTTTTGATCAGTCCCAAAATAATGCTCATCTTCCTGTAAAAGAAACTAGTATACTGATGCTACTAGATAATCCAAAAAGTTAGACGGGACCTATTTCTACACTTCTTGCCATTCCCCTTCACTCAGTAAGGCCCCATGTGTTCCTCTATTAGTATGAAAGAATCCACAAATTAACTCTACTCTTGACAATTGTGCAAAGTAAGTCCATTAATATGCTTTGCCTCTCTGCATGAATGATTTTGGTTTTCCCAAACAACTTAAAATGCACATAATACTAGGTTTTACTTAAAAGGTCTGATGATCTCTCCCTTGATAAGTGTCCTGCCATTCTCCCACCAACACTTGTAGGCTGATGATGGTCTCAAGCTGGGCCTGAAGGTCCATTGCTAATGCACTAGTCTTGCTTGAAGTAAAGAACATTCATGTTCATCAAACTATGAATGTAACAACACCATATCTCACAAAACCTTAAAAAAAGAATAAGAAATTTTCTTGGTAATATTAGATTTTCCTCTACTATTATTATTCACACAATGAATATCTACACTCCTGGAGTTGAAGTTAGTTGGCAATTCAGATGGAAATGTTGCGTGGAGATGACGACAAACCCCAACTACAGATACATAAGAGCCTGAGCTTACCAGCTCATCCATCCACTGTAAGCTTCTAGTTACTCTAGAGTGCAACATGGCACACCTGAAACTAAAGCCTATAGAAATGAATAGGGAAGAAGTACATGTTAACCCCGAAAAATGTGATCCAGAGTTGTATTTGACCTAGGGGTTCAGGAGACGTCCAACCAAAGATTTTGCCTACCAGTTGTGAAATCCTGCAAATAAAGAAAAACCGACTCTCTTAAGAAGTACATTCTGGAAACATGCAACCACATAATCATCATCATAGACATAATAAGAACGTAATCTCATACAAACTTAAAAAATAAAGAAAAAGAATTAGAAAAATTCCTTTTTGAGGGAGTTTCTCTCTTAATATTATTGAGACAATGTTTTTCCAGATACCTGAGATTTCAAGTTAGCAAAATATAGTGTGAAGACTACCCTTCGGGGTGGCCCAGTGGTTTGGGCGGTTTGGGCTTGAGACTTCCATGTTGGAGGTCTCAAGTTCAAAACCCCTTGCCAGCGAAAGCAAGAGGTTTGCCTTCTGGGTCGAGCTCGTCACACCGGGCATGCCTAGTGCGGGTTACCTCTCCTATGTGGTTTGCGAGCTATTGCATAGGAGCGGGGGTTTTACCCTATGCGCACCCAAAGGGTAGTGGCTGCGGGTTTCCCTAGTCATCAAAAAAAAAAAAATATAGTGTGAAGACAATTAAACCTGTAGCTACATTAGGAGACTGCTACTTTCCAAATAAAAAGGATATTGTGTTTCCCAGGAGTTAATTAATTTGCTGTAAGTTGGCTTATAGGATTTATAATCATATCCAATTTTAAGGTTGCATTATGCTCTTTCTTGCACTCGGCATGTTCATTCTACATATGAATTAAAGCTATTGCTGTATCATCTTTTCTTCTGATTAAAGCTAGCAGACTAGGAGTTTAGCTGTGCAATGCAAGGGGCTAATAATTAATGAATTCGATAACCTTAATATCTACTACTTAGTCATTTCACGCTCTATGCAATTTTTTTGTCAGTTATTTCATCTCTTAAAAGGGAAAGTTTGAGCATTGATTTCACACATTGTTTTTCTTTTCTAGTAAATTTGGCATATGGCTTTTGGTTTAAGGGAAGTCTGTATGCTGCATTAAATTGCATGGTAAGTTTCCCTCACCATTTAACCATGGCACATTGTTTTAGATAACATATTTAACAATGATTTACTTTGCTAGCAGCCATATGTTTGCAGATCTTCAAGTTCATGATTGGAGCAAATAATGTTTCAGAATATTTTCTTTTCTTACTTAATATATGAGATTCAAGTTTTTGATGATTAGATACATAGTACTAATAGCTTCAGAAAGGTGTCACACAAGTGCACGAACCCACCATGTAAATAAACTAGACTCTCAGTTTCTCTGTCTGTTTTCTGCTTTCTATTAGCTTCTTATGCATCATATTTTTCATTGCATTCTAACCTTAGAGCTGCAAGTGATGTAAATGTGCCACCTTCAGTACTTTGTACTATCATTGTATGTTAAGTAACTTATTCATTATCAACTATATATTTTGGGAACACAGAAGAAGGAAAAGGGAACTAGGAAAAACAATGAAGTAAAGGCTCCTTTCACATTCTCTAAGTGGTGAACTTTGTGGCATTTGGTGGGGAAACAAGTTGCTGGAACCAATGAAAAAGGCTATCTATCTGCTAATGCAGCTTCCTTTTGAATGATCAGAAAATTGAAGAACTTACAATCATAAAATTGGAAGATGTAATAGGCACATTTAGTGGGGCTTAAAATTTTTGTGGGTTATTATGTAAACAGTAAGTGCATTCCATTTTGTCTTTCTTGATCTTTGTATCCCCTTTCTAGTCTCGTGTAAACGTAGCAGCCCTCCTGAGTGTTTTGTCTACTACAATTTTCTGCTTTACCTATAAAAATATCTGAGGCTCCTGCTAGCCAAATCTGAGGAATCGGCCAAGAACGAGGAAGGCCCGAATAATTAGACAATTCATCAGGCCTGACTACACCCTAAAGAGAATCAGTGGTCACTGCAAATATATTCTGACTTAGGATCTGGGGCCAATCCCACAGAGATCTAGGAATTCTAAGTAAAATATCTATTCCTAGTTTGACTAGTTCAAACGGTCGCAATGATTTAAAATAAGTAATCATTCTGTGTTATCAGGCAGATAATTAAAATTACTATTGCAAATAAGAAATCAGCTACAAAGAATGACTATTTGCAGTTATCACATTAACTGTCTGTTTTATTGTTCAGGTGTTTGCGACATTAGTCTTCAGATGCGACATACTTCTGCTCATTGCTCCTTTGGGTTTGGAGCTCTTGCTGGTAAACTGGACAGCTGTCTACTTAAGAGTCATTACTTGCTCTTTTGAGATCTGTTTTTCTTTTCCCTTTGGAGAACTGCAGAAATGGTAGATTGGGTGGAGGAGTTGGTTCATCACCTGAACTTAATTTTTGAGTACTGCTGTCTACTTAAGAGTCATTACTTTTCCTACTCTTAGATATTGGTGCCAGCTTTTATTAGTCTTTTTTCTCTCCCACTTCGAGAATTTGTATAAAAACTGATTTGTCCACTTATACCGAAAACATGATGTTTATTTCTTATCATAGAGTTGCATGCACTTGATGCATTCATGTAAGAGTCTGACTACTTTGTCAAATTGTTTGAATGGGTAAAGTAATGAACTCAAATGAAGTTTGGATGATCATACAAAATAAAAGTATCCAGTGCTGTGTACTGCATAAGAAAGTGGATAAATTCTTTCAGAATAAAAATAATTATGGAATTGGTTTGGTGCCATTGTTTTATAGTTTTTGATAACCTTATGAAGTTAACGCTTACTCAGCATATTCTGTCTAATATGGATATTATTTCTTACCTGCAGACTAAATCAGTTTCTTTCTGGAATGCACTGACATTCTGCTTAGCTGCTGCTTTCCTCTCCGTAGGTTTGTTCGCTACAATATTTAAGGAATCTCAGTTATTTGGTGAAGTAACTTCTGTAGTTACCAAGTTTATCTGTTATATACTTTATCAGAAAGAAAAGTTTCTTTGAAACAAGGATGCCATATTATCTGAAAGTTTGAAACAATGTTTTTGACCATATTACAGGCCTTACCGTTCTTGTTGATTCAGTCATTTGGAAAAGGTTGTTGTGGCCTGAACTAGAAGTTTTCTGGTTCAACTCTGTTTTGAACCGGAGTTCTGAATGGGGTGTATCCTGCATTCGTAAATGTAATTACACATTTAGTTTCTATGTACTTCCAAGGTGTTCTACATGGATAAGTCACGGCCATATTATCTGTCGACACAAGTATGTGCTTTTTTTGCTTCCCACTATAAAGGAGGACGTAATATAAAGTGTCACACGTTCTGACTAATGTTACCTTTCTCAAAACACACACACACACATTCTAGCTATAGGTGGCTGTGAGCATTTCCTGTGAATTCCTTGATTTGCTTTTTAATTTTATTCTGATTGATTTTATTCCTGAAAACTTGTACTCACAGGCAGCCTTTTTTATTTGATAGATTCTACCGTTGATGTTAACTTGAAGTAGAACTCCTTTAACTAGAGGTTTCGTGAACAAAGGTTTCCATATCTTTTGATGTTCCTTAATATATGTGAACAGACACATCCTTTCCACTGGTACTTCACGTCAGCGCTTCCCCGTTCACTGCTTGCTGCATACCCGCTTTTTTTGGTATGTATGTTTTTCCTGCAATGATTTCTACTTGCGTGCCATTTATAAAAAAAGTGGGATTTGTCAGCATGCACCAGTCTATAAAACATAAAAGAGAGATCATCAGAGGTGTCTGAGAGAAGCAATTAAGGCCTAAATCCCCTTAAGAATGCAATGAAAAAATTAGCTCCGTGAAATTGCAAGAATGAAGCTATTTTGAGGCAGTCATAGTTTAATAGTTAGTTCCTGTGAATTCTTGAGTAAAAGGCTAAAGCAGTCTGAAGAGAACCTTTTTCATTCATCCTCAGAAATTTATAGCCTCCAATATAGAAAAATGAAAATCTTGCTTCATCTCACAGCACAGGCCGGACGGTAACCATCATGCTGTTGCATTTCTTGGTAGTATGAAGTAATATTTTGGAAGTAGTAATGCTACTTCACTATTTTAGGACTGAGGTATCAATTACACTTGGTCCCTTCAATTCTTTTCTCAAAATTGATATCAGTTTTTTTCCAGCTGGGGGTTCTACTGGACAGAAGGGTTTTCTTCTACATCCTTCCAGTTCTCTCTTTTGTTCTACTGTACTCAAAGCTTCCGCACAAGGTATTGCTCAGTAGCTCTGTGATTGAGTTGTATAGTTGATGATAATGTTGTGGTAATTTGTTCATTTAAAAAATCGTCAATGCTGCAGGAGCTCCGCTTCATAATTAGTTCCATTCCTGTCTTCAACTTTGCAGCAGCTATTGCAGCTAGCAGACTGTACGTCGCTTCTTATGCTTAGCAAGATCCCACTTCAATTTTTCCGAGTTCTAAAAGACATCTTCATATGAGTATATTCATGTGCAGTTGCTTTATGTAGAGTAGTATGTGGCTGGTTGTATGTGGATTTTATTTGAACCATAAATGACTGGAATGTAAAACATTGAAGGGTTGTTAGGCCTTCAGAACTTTGAACTTCCTCTGATATCTAGCATTTCCTAGTTGCACTATAAAGTGAAGATCTGATTCGCTTAAGCAATCTGTCAACCTGTATATGCTACCTTTAAGCTAACATGTATTGTTGACAATATCTAGGGAATTCTTTCTCATGGTGCTCTAGCCCTTGCCTGACTTTTAGTATGCTGTTGTAGCACTGGATGCAGCCCCAGTCAATGTGATAGTTTGCCTGTCCCCCGCCCCCAAGTTGACTAATACCAGTGAAAAGTTGTTCGAGTTTTTCGAATCTCACCATTATTGCATAAGATTATATCATTATTTATCTAGAAATTCATATTCTGTTGCATTATCTCAACATTATGCAGGTATAATAACAGGAAAAAGAGTTTCTGGAAGTTTCTGTATATTGCTATGTTGGGATTAATTCTTGGCAGGTATGATGGGAACCAACTTGTTCAAACTGCAAACTGAACTATTTGGGTGTATTCTGACACATTTCTTACTTTTTAGTTTAGCCTGCACGGCAGTTTTTTTCATGGCATCGTACGAAAACTATCCTAGTGGTTATGCTCTAAAATCTCTGCATAGGATAGGTAAGCTCTATCTCGATGTTTTACTCATATTCTTTTGAGTTTGAATGAGCCATGGACTGCTTGATCCTCTTATAATTATTAAGTTCAAACCACTTAAAATCACAAACAAATGCTGTGGTTTTTTCCCTTTTTGTTTCATTGTTTAACAACATTCATGTTATTATAAAAAACAAAAGAAAAGAGTGGAAGCCGGCTAGTTGCAGAAATGGGCGCTACCTTATTGTTGGGGACTAGTAAGATTAGTATCTGGTTTATCCACCATCGTCATGACAAACTGAATATCCTGTCAATGTGCCAGTTAGCCTGTCTTTCTTTTCGGATATCTCTTTCGAGAGTCATCATAGGTCTTTTGGGCTTATACATGGAACACCCATTATCTTGAATGTGGTTGCTCAAGGAATGAATACCTTTATGTTGTCCATTCATAACATTGTGAAACCTTGCTCTTAATTAAGGTTATCTTAAAGGTGTGATCTAGAACTAATTTGCAAGTTGGTTTAGTTGCATTGATCTATCATTGTATAACTTGCTCGAGGAAATGTGGGCCCATTTACTGGCAGCTATGGTTTGAAATATTGTTTCCGCCAATCTATTTTCTAGGGCATCACATGATTATATGTACTCATGATGTTCTTGAAGATGGAAGAAATTTGGTGCTCTCTATCTGGAAAATACTGTTTTTATGGTTTCTTCCCCTACAACATAGAAAATATGGTTCAGCTACCATAGAAACAAGTGATGACAGTCTTGCATAATTATTCTCAAGACGCTGATTTTATAGTAATTTTGTAGTTACAAAAGCAGTTATTTGGAGTTCTGATAATGCAGGGTTATATTTGTAACTTTCCTGGGTTCCTGCAATATGCTCAGTATTTGGAAATTCACACGTTTTAACTTTACTTCCTTAGCTACATTTCCTTTGATGTAGTATCTAGGCAAGCTAGTTAAAAATGTTGCAATTTATGAGTCACTCATGGACTAGGAGAAGGACTTAATGCCATAATTTTCTGTTCTTGCGGGAGAAAACTCTTAGGTATAAAGCAGTAGGGTGCAAGGTAAAATGGACAAAATAAAAAACTAGTTGGAGCAACAAACAGTGTGGATATTGTGTTGTATCTAAGTGGATTTTATGCTGTGGTTTTCTACATCTTTTAAAGGTTTCCCTGCTTTTCTTTTTTATTTGTGTACCTCTATTAGTTATTAGTTCCCTCACTCTTTTACTTTATGTTTTTTTTTCTCCTAACCTTTTATATTTCCCTGCTTACAATGTTGACTTGATCTTTGCCTAGGTGGTGTGACAAAGAATTCAGATGAACTCAGGGTTCATATTGACACTTTTTCAGCGATGAATGGGATATCCCGATTTTGTGAATATAATTATCCATGGAGGTATGCTTGATCACCATTTTGATGCAATTCACTCTGGTTTTTTCTGTGATGAAATCTCAGTTGGAGATCTGATATCCTTAAAAATGTGTGCTAATGCATAATTTTATCTGTAGAAACCTTAAAAAAAAACGAACAAGTCAAATTTCTTACTATGAAGCTACTCTAGAATCTAGATAGCTGTTCTGAAGGTCCTTTGAGTACTGGGCTTTCTGATAAGTCCATTCTTTTAAAAATGCCTCCCTAGCCTAAACCATAAGCCTTATCCTTTTTTATTAGAACTGAAGAAAGGAAAAATTTGGAACACTTTTACCGAAGAAGTAAGAATTATAGAATTTAAGAATTGGATGATTTTCTCTTTATATGATATCATAATTGAGAGAATATAGCTTTTTTGCTTGCTTAAGACTTGGGAGAAGTAATAGTATTTGACTATTTGGTAACTTGGTAGTTAATAGGAAGATGTGACATAAGCAATAAACCTATGTGGGGATATAGCCTAATATTTGTTCTTGAGGAACCATAGGCCCATGTACAAGTGCTCATTGTTTCAACTATATGCTTAGATAAACCTTAGAAGAAAGGTGATATATTGATATTAACATGGGACCCGTAAAGATTAAGGACTCTATTGTGATTCCACCCTCTTTAAGATGGCTCAACTCTTGTAGCCTACCTAGCCATAGGCCAATTGGGATGGAACGACAAGTCAGGAGCGACCTGGCTGGTGCCTTATAGCCAATAAGGTTCCGTACAAGAGCCTTGTTTTGTCTGCAGTTATCTTTTGATAGGATTTGCTTTTTTTTCCTTTTTCTTTTCGTTCTTTCTTTCTTTCTTTCTTGCCAGTTCCATTTTGCTCATTAAGATCTTTCGGGTTGAAGTTTGATTACATGTTCTAGAGATTTTCCCATTGTAACTTAAAAATAAAGATAATTTAATGTGGAAGAGAAAGGATGATTGATGAAAGCAAGAAAAAGTGGGAATGCTTGTTATATTCTCTTAATTTTCCTTTCCTTTTTTTGTTTTGGTCTTTCGGTTATTCTGCTTTCTTTTGGGTATTATTTCATTCCCCTCTTATCAATGTTTATCTTCTTCATATTTTGCTTTCCACCAAATAAACTAGTCTTGACATAACTGTACTAGTTCGTTTTATGTGTTAATATATCTTTCAAACCTCTTTTATGAATCAATAACTTGACCTATAATTGGTTAAAAAAATTACACCTTGTTGTATTTTTGTTTTGTTTTCAGTATTTTTCATGTCATCTTTGTCTTGTTCCATCACACCTGTGACTTTTTTTCTCTTCTAATGCATCATAGTGTATTGATCTCTACACAATTTATCTACTTAGCTAAATTGCCTTCCTTAGCATGCAAGAAAGGCATCTATATTCCTTCTTCAGAGTGTTAGGATCTGCACATCATCTAGGCTTTCATTTGAAATGGATAGCGTAAAATAATTTTGCAATATTGTGGTTATCTAGTACGAATTACTTCTTAGAGATGCATATGATTGATTTGTGCCTATACTTTTAACCTTTCAACTGTTGAACATCTTTACAGCTTCATGTTGTTGTTTCTCTGTTTTCCTTCCAGCTGCATTTTAACTTCCAAGATTGCTACTTTGGGTTTAGGTACTCTAAAGAAGAAAATATTTCTCTGGAAAACTTGCAGATGAAAAATTTCACATATCTTCTGAAGTGAGTTCTTTGCAATTTATTTATCTTATTTTGCTGGCTAATTATTCCATTAGATTGCAAGGTCCTTGTTTTGGGGAACAGAAGTGACATCTTCAGTTTTCTGAGGCTAATGCATTATAGACAGTTGTAATTGATTTGTGAACTGATGCCTAAGCTTTTTTGGTGCTGTCAAAAGTACTTACAAATTATCAAAGGTGCATCCCTTTCTATTCTTAAAATGATTCTATAATGTTTTGTCACTGATTCAACATCATTAACATAACTGTGTTTACCCCAAAAATAAAACAAAAGTAAACAGTTCAGTTTGATTTCTCAATGGGCTCTCTTTGTCCTCAAAGCTTCTAGAATTTTCTCCATCAACTGTCCATCATGTGCATGCCGGAATAGTCTGTACCATGTCTTTTGCTTGGAATTCCTTCCTCTGATGGGTCAGCACTTCAATAACTCACATGGCTGCCTTGGCATAATCTGTTTTAAGTCCCATCGTATTGAGAAACAAGTGCGGAAAATGAACCGTACCTAATGTGCGACAATGTAGAAATAAGTGATAAACACTCTCTGGGTTGTATCTACTATCTAGGGGTGGGCATGGTATGGTACGGTATTTGAATTTTTGTACCGTAATTTCGATTTTCGGTTTTTAAAACTATTATACAATTACCATACCAATTTAATTTGGTATGGTTCGGTATTTTGAAGTTCGGTTTCGGTATTTTGCGGTATGGTAAATCGATAACCATAGTTTGTTCAACTTCGACTAATATATACTCGTATAATAAAGTATTATGACTTCGACAATTCAAAAAAGGGTCTCAATTGTATCATACTAACACAATACACATGTAGAAATATATTTTCAAAAGAAAGTACAAACAACTCCTTTTGTTAATCAATTACATTTCAACCAGAATAGAATAGTCAAAATTTTAACTTCTAAACATCTAGTTTATACTAATACTAGGTTGTATATTTGTTAGTATATTAATAATATATATATGCTATTTATGTAACTATACACTTCGGTGTGGTATTCGGTATTTTGGTATGTTGTTTCTAAATACCAAATACGGTACCGAATACCAAAAAAATTAAAATGTATACCATATACCATAATGCCAAAATCACGGTATCAAAAATTTCGATATGGTATGGTAATTCGGTATTATACCATACCATGCCCACCCCTAGTTGTATCCACAAAGACAACATTTAAAGCACAGCTGAAAACCTTTTCTTTAAAGATTTTCCTGTGTTAAACAAGCATTTCTAGCAACAAACCAAGTGAAAGAAATCATCTTATAAGGACCATTTGTTTTAGATGTTTGTTTCCATGGAATAAAATTATCTTGCCGTCTACCATAACACAACTGTGGATAACAAGAGTTTACTGTAATGATTCCTTTACACGGGCTTTCAATGTGAGCCTGTCTGGATTCACGCAATCCTTTCTAGTACCTACCCTTCTTCGTACTGAAGACGGGCCGACATCCCCATCACGATCTTCATGCATTCGTCTTATCAGCCCTGATGCTGAAAGGAGTAAAGAAAGAAGAGTTCCAGACGTCTTAACAGTATTTCGTGGTTTCATGTAGTCAGCATTCTAGAAGCAAAGCTTCTCGGCTTCCTTCCTCCTTGTGTGGAATTGCTTTTCATGATATCCAGCTCTTCCCTGTGCCAGTCCTCGAAAAGATGCCGGTGTACCCAAAAATTCAGTTTGTTTCTCAACTCCCGATCATTTAAATGTCTTCTGTAATTTAAATTACAACCATCTTGTTCTCTCTTAGCAGCCTAAATGTAATCAGGTAGAATTGGCATTCCGAGTCCAAATAAGGACAAACTTAGAGAGTGTGAAAGAGTCATGAGTTGATTGTTGGGAAAGTAAGGCTTGTCTGATAATTGAGTAGATTAAATGCTTTGGTCTTCAGACTCCCCAGGCGTTTATATAGCCATTTCATCTTTCTTTGATTGCAGCACTGAAGTTATCTCCAAGTATGCTTGGTAAATTTCAGTGTCATGTGATGGAAGACACTTTTGATTTCAGCGCCACCATCACCCCTGCTCCCCTATTCTAGGTTCCTCATGAACTCACGCATGATTATCAGAACTTCGGTATCAGGGATTAGTTCTAAATGAATAATAATGACCTTAGCATGACCCATATGGATCACTGCACTTACCTTGTAAAAGAAGCGCTATATTTAGTGGTCCAAGTCTCTAGAAAATATGGTGATTAAGCTTCACACCGCTTGAATAGCATTTGCTTAGTTGCATTATCCAAGTGGAAGAAGTATTTGAGGCTTTACCAAAATAATAACTCTCGATAGAGGATGACATTGATTTACAAAATCTGATATGATGAGTTTCTTTGAACTTTTTATATGATTATGTAAATAGTTGGTTATCTCCTGGTTGAGGATGATGCTTTCTTTTTTGGTTCCTCGAGAAATGCTGATATCTATAATGGAGAGGCATTGCTTGTGTGATATTGTGTATTTCCTTCCTAGGACAAGACTGCTAAAGAAACTATCAAATAAACAAATTTGCATCTGAAATGGAAGTGAAGTCTAGTCATCGACTTCCTGCATATTTGTGTTTTTGATATTAAACCAACATAGTTGGTAGTACTGATGAATACTAGGTCTGACAGTCGAGTATCAATTATGAATTATTATGTTTTACTTCTTTGGTTCATTGGTAGATGAAATTCTTGCTTCCCAGTCATATACATTTGTTAGTGACTGCGGTTGTCTTGACCATTTCTAGTTTGGAGGTTTCAGTATACACGGATCCATGTTGCCTGTACATGGCACAAACAAATCGTTACTTTAACAATTTTCTGAGGGCAAAAATCTTAGTTTGAGATAAAAATACACGTGAGAATGTGCGCTCACTAGTCACTAGAGCCAACTTCTGGGTGTTCAAATAGGGATTGGTCTAAATATTAGCCCTGACCAAGGTTGGTGCTGAAGATGTAAATGATCAAGAAGATAACACATTTTAAATGGAATACTATCACACACGTATATCACCTGATATTGCATCTTGTATAAAAGGGTAGTGTAGAGATATTACTTGTGCTTGGAATAAAGGACCTTAAGATTAAACTGCAATGTTCTATTCCTTGCAAGGACGTATGCTAGAAATTGTTCTTCCTGAAGAAGTATAAACTAGAACATGTTTGAACCAGTCGATGGGTTTGCAAATGACGTGACTAGGTATTCAAAGGCTTGTTTTGAGCCTTTTATATTCTAGTGAGAGATTTTTCGATGTAACAAGTATAATTTTTTACTATAGGCCAGTTGCTGAATCATACCATGTGCCGTCACATTTCTTTATTTCCTCTTCAGTTTTTTAAGGCTTAGATTTTGTGCACAACCAATCCTCATTCTTTGCTGATAGTGTTTTAGTTAATGCAGATCGTATTTATAGTACATCAGCCTAATCTCTGCCAATTCTACTGTTACAGTGAGAATTCCTACATCGAAGGATTCAAATGTCTGATGAGTGTGGATGGTTTTTCTCGGGTTCGCATACGAATTGGTTTTCCTCCAATATCTTTTGTAAGGATTTTTCAGACAATGCCAAATGATAGCTTCAAAATTTTGGCATCCTTGTTGCTATATAACCTGTTTGCATCATGCAGGCAAAGGAACCAAAGGTGTTTATTCATGGAAACATAAGAAACACGGATATCATGAATAGAGGTTGGCCAGGATGCTCGGTTATCCCCTGAAAGCATCCATTACTAGCGCGGAAAATTGTAACAAGGCGAACTTTCTTGTCTTATCACGACTCCCTTTTTTGCAAGAACTGAAGGGAAAAATGTTAGGCTCTGACATCAGCCGTGCTCGTGATGTAGTGAAGCTGGAATTTTTAGCTGGTTGCTGACATTAGATCCTCTTTGCAGAAAGATATGTGTTTCTTGTTCTAGATGGTCAGAACAAAAAAGTTGACATGTTCAAAGCTTCAATATTTCTATTTGAGGGGAAAAAAACTTGTCTTTATTATGATGCTGTGGAAATTTTTGATAGTTTCTGCATCTTTGGAAATGACACACTAATTATATGGACTTACTTTCATTGGACAGCTTTCAAATGAATTTGATATTCTTGTCACATGCCATTATTTGTCACTTTTCTGGGTATTATTTCCACATCTGTCCTCTTAATTTCGAGAAAATAACAACATGGTCCCTTATATTTGGTGGTAGGCTCAAAACAGTTCCTTAAATGTATTCCTGAACAGTTTTGATCCTCTTAAGTTTGCCAAAAGTGAGAATATGTAGTTCTCCATCAAATACTTGAACAAACTTTGTATGTTAGATTTGACAGAAACTGTGTAGGGATATTATGTAGGGCCTTTGAAAAACGCGTGTATAGGGATGACAAATGTGCAGGCCTTTGAAAAACGCGTGTATAGGGATGACAAATGGGCAGGCCTTTGAAGAGATATTTCTCATTTTAAATGTGTCTTATTCAAAATTTGAAGATCAAGATTATATTATATTAGTAACAAATATCTTAATCATAGTTAAGTCAACCAAGTACACGTCCAGGTGAGGTTAATATTTCACAGTAGAAATGCATGAACAAGAATCTGTATTTGCAATATCACACCATGTTAAATGTATCTTTGGGAGAAATAGTATTGCAAACTCAACTTTCATTGGTAAGGTAAACCTTCATGTCTATCCAAAGCTACATAGTGCGTACTAAGGGGGGCAAAATTCATACATGACCAGGTCCATAATCAATTTGATTTTTCAAAGTCTATGCTTAAAATTATTAGGGAAGAAAATTCATAGTATTGACTTTGACAGTGATGCATTTCTATGTAATCAATCAATAAATACCCTTTAGTCTTTCATTCTTAGAGTCACACACACATTCATCTCACAAAAAAAATAAAATATGGCAAGTTATGGTGCAGTAGTGCAAAGGCTGTCAGCTACTTCTCCGAATCCTCCATCCCAAACTCAGCCTGATGAATCGAAACAATTACCGAATTTCGAAAAAAATCAACCATTTTCCTTCCAAGTTACATGTCCATTTAGCATCCCTGCCACCCCTGAATCAGCAGCAACGCGAATAATTAAAAACTTAGGTAAATTCGGGCCATATTATGCTGAATTTGTGTGGATAGTCCTTTTCATCGCGCTTATTCCTGAACGTAAGGTTTCAGTAGTATATTTAGTTGCCTTGAAGGAGGTGGCAGTTTTGTACTTGATATTGCTTCGTGCAGTGGCCAATTCTGTCCTGTTTCGTTGGCTTATCACGTTCGATACAAGGCTTATTGTTCTACCACTGCTAGCCATTGGGACATGTGTTGCTCTTATACTCACTAATGCTGGAATCCATCTTGCAATCACTTTGGCTGCAACTTTGCCTATCATTTTGGCTCATGCAGTTCTGTGGATAGCAGAGGATTGTTCTTTCAATGAGGAAATTAATCAAGAACATGTACCCCTTGTTCACACTGTGTAAAATTTGGCTAGTTTTGTTGGTGATTTGTTGCAATAAAGTCAAGGATGGTGAGTTTGTGAATTTTTTTCCTGTGATGGGGGAGAATTTGCTGCCACATGAAAGTTTTTTTTTTTTTTTTTGTTTGTGGGGTCATTTTAGATGTTGTATTTTCTGTTGTTTAGCTTATGTGCCAAAACTCTACCTCCGCGAGGTAATAGTCAAGTTTGTGTATACTGTATCATCTTCAGACCCTATCCCACTTATGGGATCTCACTGGGTATGTTGTGTTGTAGTTTATGTGCCAAAAGTTGTATGTTTTGTTGAAGAGAATGTACTCATGAAAACTACAGTTTAAGGGGTTCAGTCAAGTGGTGAATGTTCAAAAGAAAATACTAGGCATTTTTGTTTGTATTATTAAGTGCCAAAAATTATTATTTTGTATGGTACTCCAATTATTTGCATTAGTCTTTGCTTGACTTTGGACTTGGTCAGTCCTCTTCTTGTTCATTGTTCTCATTTATACCTCAATTATAACTACAAGAAATAGAAAATATTAGGCATTTTTGTTTGTATTATTAAGTGCCAAAAATTATTATTTTGTATGGTACTCCAATTATTTGCATTAGTCTTTGCTTGACTTTGGACTTGGTCAGTCCTCTTCTTGTTCATTGTTCTCATTTATACCTCAATTATAACTACAAGAAATAGAAAATATTAGGCATTTTTGTTTGTATTATTAAGTGCCAAAAATTATTATTTTGTATGGTACTCCAATTATTTGCATTAGTCTTTGCTTGACTTTGGACTTGGTCAGTCCTCTTCTTGTTCATTGTTCTCATTTATACCTCAATTATAACTACAAGAAATAGAAAATATATTTAATATATATTCGAGTTAAGAATTTTTATGTTATTTGTGTAATTTTTACAGGTTTTAACAGATTGACACTCTATTTGTTAAGTTACCATATCAAATTTCATATAGAGTTGCATATTATTATAGGTCAACTTAATATGATGATAACAAAATCGTGCGTAGAACTTAAATTCATGGGGGAAATGTCTCTTATTTTACACTACTAAATAGAGTTAAGACTTGGAACTATGTGGTCTTTATTTACCATATTTATAAGGAGGCTAATTGAGCTAATGGTTTAGTCAATTTGTTTTTTTTTGTAACAAGTCTTATAGAGTTAAGACTTGGAAATGTCCCGTGGACTCCTTAAAGTCACGTACCTAGCCTAATCGGTGAAGGAGCCTACAACTGTTCATAAGTAGTGCGTACCAATGGGGAAAAAGCCATGATGATACATGACTAGGTCCATGAATATTATTTTGATTTTTCAAAGTCTAGTTAAAATTAAATGGAAGAAAATTCATAATATTGACTTTGAAAGTGACTCATTTTTACTTTGTTTAATCAATTTATAGATACCCTTTAGCTTCTCCATACTAACTCACACATTCATCTTTCAAAATATGGCAAGCTGTGGTGCAGCAGTACAAAGGACATCAGCTACTTCTACAAATCCTTCATCCCAAACTCAGCCTAATGAATCAAAACAAATCCCAAATCTTGAAAACAAAAAACCATTTTCCTTCCAAATTTTATATCTATTTAGCATCCCTTCCATCCTTGAATCAGCAACATCGCGAATCATAGAAGACTTACGCAAATTTGGGCTATACTATGCTGAATTCATGTGGATAGTCCTTTTCATCTTGCTTCTTTCTGAACGTAAAGTTTCATTAGTCTGTTTAGTTGCCATGAAGGAAGTGGCAATTTTGTACTGGCTATTTTGTAATTCAGTGGCCAATTCTGTTATGTTTCGTTGGCTTATCGCGTTCGATACAAGGCCTATTGTTCTACCACTGCTAGCTATTGGGACATGTCTTGCTCTTATATTTACTGGTGCTGGAATTCATCTTTTAATCACTTTGGCTCTAACTTTTCCAATTGTTTTGGCTCATGCAGTTCTTTGTGTAGCAGAGGATTTTTCTTTGGATAAGGAAATTGATCAAGAATCTGTACCCCTTGTTCATACTGTGTAAAATTAGGCCAATTTTATTTGATGATTTGTGGCAATAAAGTCAAGGATGTTGTGTTTGTCAACTTTTTTTCTGTGGTGAATATTACTCAAGATAAAATATTAGGCTCCTTTTTTTTTGTTGGTATAATTGTGTGTTGTATACTACTCCAATTATTTGCTTTCTATCTAATAACAGTCCAAAGATTCGATTTCGATGATTTTGATTTTTGATATGATAATTTGATATCTATTTTATCATGAGTGTGGATTGATTTGATAATTTTGAATTTCGATATGATAATTTGATATCTATCCTATAATGCTCAGCCTTAATGTGTGTGGACTAATGCTTTCGAAACGTCAACAATTTTGTTGTGTAATAATCGTCTTTGCTGAACTATTGGCTTGGACTTGGTCAGTACTTTGTTCTCATTTATACCCCAAAAATAATTATTACTACAAGAAATAGAAAATGGTATAAACTTATATATTCATAGAGCTCAGAATTTTTATGTTATCCGTATAATTTAACGAGTTTTAACAAGATTAATACTCTATTTGTTATATCAAATTTCATCTAAAGTTGCATATTATTATAGATCTTATTAAACACAATTGTGAGTAGAAGTTAAATTCATAGAAATAATGACTTATTTTATACCATAAAAATACTATACACTGTACATACATATAACTTTAGGGTGTGTTTGGTATGGAGGAAATTATTTTTCAAAAAATATTTTCTATCTTTCTTATATTCGGAGTAGGAAAAACAAGTTTCATAAGTGACATTCCACATTGATTTATTTTCATCACCCTCCAACACACCTCATCTTCACCCCAATCCAGTAGCGCTCATCCCCTCCACTCCACAACCTGGGGAAGATCTAGAAGGAGGCAAGGGTGTTCACCCCAACTCCATAGATAAAAATTTATATAGTATACGTAAGATGTTTTTTGGTGTATATATATAAATTTTAAATCCCATAAATACAAGAGTAGAGGTTGGTTTAGCAATTAAGAGATTTTGAAATTCACTTCAAACTTTTGGCTTACACATTATAAGTAGAGAGTCTCACTTATTTTCAAGAAAAATATTTTTCTTCGTATCGAATACGCCCTTAATATATTTCATAATTGGTCCATGGACTGGGAATGCAAACAAATGAAGGTTTAAAAGGACTCATTCGAGATAAAAGAAACCAAGAGGGGTCACTCTGTCTCTACGGTTCTACAATTCTTCAGGTCGACATCTTATCTTTTACGCGCAACCAAAGTTTTAACAGAAAATCAAGAACCCCTGAAGCTCAAAAACCCTACAACTCCCCCAAAAAATGCTTCTACAACCCACCACCACCGTTAAACCTCCACATCAAAAAACTGAAAACTATGTGTCTTTTTCATCGTCCCTCTCTTATTCACTCTCTTTCCCATCTGGGTTTTGCAATTTGGGTGGTTTTACTAAACCCTTGATGTGTTCAAAGAATCATCATTCAGTTATTAGCTGTTCATCAACACCACAGGTGCATAGCTATGGGACTGTTGACTATGAGAGGCGGCCAATAGTGAAATGGAATGCTATTTACAAAAGAATATCTATGAATGATGGACCAGAACGAGGCTCTGTTAGTGTGTTGAATCAGTGGGAGAATGAGGGGAAAAAGGTTACGAAATGGGAGCTTTCTAGGGTCATTAAGGAGCTAAGGAAGTTTAGGCGTTATAAGCTGGCTTTTGAGGTACCAAATCAATTAAAGTTTGATTTTTTTTTTTTTGTGGGGTTTTGTCTGATTTTTGCTTTGTGTACTCTAGCTAGACTATGCTTGAATTTATAGGTTGAACCAGTTGAGTCCTTTTGGTTTCTAAGTTGATTGGTGATTTAATTGTGTTCTCTGTTTTGCTTTGCTTGGATTCTTAGGTTTGATTTAAAATAGGCTAAATTATGTGTTTCTTAAGGGATAAGATGGAATTTAACGTCACAGTCTGGCTGTCGTGTACCAGAAGTGCATTTCCCCTACCATTTCCAATTTAATAGAAGTTCTAGTCAATAGCATGAAGAAGCTTCTATTGACAAAACTTTGGACATAAGTGAAAATGACCATCCTCCTAATTATGTAATGAGCATGAGTGGCCCGACGTTGTACACGTTGAATACTATCCTGAGAGCTTGTATGAGTTGCTTGTTGCAATTGTCCTGAAGTAGGAAGATGCGATCCAGATAAGAGTACTGCAAATTTTAGATTGTGTCTGTGGATACCGGTTCTGTGAAGGTTTGCTTAGACAGAAGTTCTTTTTTCTTTCTTGTGTTTGGGGCGGTGGGAGTGTCGTGCGGTTATTTTATCTTTATATTCTGTTTCAGTCTATTTGCAAGGCATTGTTGGAATTTGTCTTCTTGGGACTTACTTTAACCGAAGCTATTGCCTTGTTTACCATAATGATGTCCTATCTTGCTTTATCTTCACCTTGTCAAAATAATAATGGCCCATCTTACTAGTAGCTCTATCTAGTGGTATCTACCAGGGAACTTCCTCTTTGCAAGCTACTTCATTTGAACCTTTTCCTGATGGATGCACGAAATTGTGCAGTGTGCACTATGTTTTTGTCTATTTTGTGACCAAGTGAAACTAATGATCTAAAAGAATTCAAAATCTGGACATTTTTATCACTCTGTCTGAACCAAGTGCAAAAGTCTGAAACTTGTAAACTTTGAATGAGTATCAATATACTTCTTGTGGTCTGAAACTTGTCAGCTAGACTGAATACAAATGTAAATTGGTATACTAGAGAAATATGCATTTTTTCTGTCAGTCCTATTATGAAAACTTGATTAATCGTTCTTGTATTGAGTTTTTTTATCCCATTTAGTACTCATTTAACTCTTTGAGTTTACTGTATTTCTCCATGCAATGCAATTCCATTGGGGCTTAACTTAATCTTGTATCCTGCAGGTGTATGAGTGGATGAACAATAGACCAGAGAGGTTTAGACTAACCACCAGTGATACTGCTATTCAATTAGACCTTATAGCAAAAGTACATGGAATATCAAGTGCTGAAGAATACTTTGAGAAGTTGCCAGACACCTTAAAAGATAAGCGGATATATGGGTCTCTTTTAAATGCCTTTGTGCGGTCTAGGAAGAAGGAACAAGCTGAATCTTTACTCGATAAAATGAGAAACAGAGGCTACACAGATCATGCTCTTCCATTCAATGTGATGATGACACTCTATATGAACCTTAAAGACTACAACAAGGTTGAATCCGTGGTTTCAGAAATGAAGGAGAAAAAAATTCCACTAGATATATATTCCTACAATATCTGGTTATCATCATGTGGATCTCAAGGATCTATAGAAAAAATGGAAAAAGTACTCGAACAAATGAATCTGGACACTGATATCAATCCAAATTGGACTACATTTAGCACTATGGCTACTATGTACATTAAGTTGGGGGAGTTGAAAAAAGCTGAAGACTCTTTGAAAAGTGTTGAGAGCAGAATCACAGGTCGTGATCGAATTCCATATCATTATCTCATCAGTCTCTATGGTAGTCTTGGTAAAAAGGAAGAGGTTCTCCGAATCTGGAAAACCTACCAATCGCAGTTTCCAAATATTCCAAACCTGGGATATCATTCTGTAATATCTTCTCTGGTTAGGTTGGATGATATTGAAGGTGCAGAAAAGATATATGATGAGTGGCTACCTGTTAAGGTGCACTATGATCCTAGAATAGGAAATCTTTTGTTGGGTTATTATGTGAGGAAGGGTTTCGTGGACAAGGCTAGTGCTTTCTTCGACCAAATGATTGGAGCTGGTGGAAAGCCAAACTCAATGACATGTGAGATCCTTGCCGAAGGCCATATCAGGGATCGGAGAATATCTGAGGCTCTGTCATGCTTGAAGGATGCTGTTTCAACTGAGGGATCAAAGAGCTGGAGACCGAAACCTGCAACTGTATCTTCCATTCTCAGGCTTTGTGAGCAGGAAGACGATACACAAAATAAAGAAGCCCTGTTGGAGGTGTTGAAGCAAGTTGGGTGTCTTGACGATGAAAAGTACATGTCATATATTCCATTATCCAATGGTACAATTACCAGTAGTGAGCCGGAAATAGAGAAGGATACATCTGATAATGGTGAAGGATCTGACATACTGCTCAACCAATTGCAAGAAAGCTTGTGAGACTTTTTCACTCACTTTGAAATGCGACTATATTTCCAGGTACACACATTGGGGATAATGCCTCGTGAAATTGGATTTTTGGTACGTGGATGGTCGAGTAAAGCAAGAGTCTTGTGTAGAGCTGAGAAGCAAGACATTCATGATAAACACATATCTACTGATTTTGGTTTCTTTTCCTAGGTTTGAGGATCCATGTCGCGATATATGTAGTTTATTGAACATCAAGTAGAAGTGTATTATTTTAGCTTCGCCAATCAATATCAGTTAGAGAAGTGTGTTGGAGGTTTTATTTGTATATATGATGAATTTTGCATTAATCTATTTGAGGTTCAAGTAGAAGATTTCATTTTCCTTCTACTCTTGAAATTCTCCCAAGAATAGTTTTCCCAAATGTTCCTCTTTTTTGGTCTCTCTATTTCATTGCCTGAGGATTTGACGTATGTTGGTTCCTTAACAACTCAACTTTGACATTTTTTTAGGTTTCTGCTTTGCAATGTGTTGGAACAGTCTTGTTATATATTTAAAAGTCACGTTAAAAGTATTACTTATAAATTACCATAATTAACAACTTAAAGTATTATAAAAAATTTGATTAACTTTTAAAATGACAAAATTATATCGGTGCCACAAATAAAGTAACATATATGATTTGAAATGACTAAAAAGTACTAATAATGTTACATAAATTGAGATAAAAGAGTAACATATCTTGTTTGAAAATGATATAAAAAGTCCAAATTTCATTTTGTGTCACATGAATCGGAACAAAGTGAATACTATAATATATATTGGACCCGTTTTTAAATACAAGAAAACTAGAGAAGACAATTTTATGAAGGGATTGAAAACTTGAATAGGTATTTTTCTGGGCATCGAGAGGAATAGAATGAGCAGCCGGAATAAGAAGAGCGAATCGGAGGAGGTGGAAGAGCTGCTCCGTGCGGCAGAGGATGACGTGTCCCTCAAGCTGAGTCTGAATTCGCACATGGCTCGTGGTTCTTCCACCCAATTCATCGATCCAGATCTCGATCAACGTTTCCAAGCCCTCAGATCCAAGCAAACTCCCCCCAAAAAACCTATTTCTCAAAAGGGTTTAGACAATCAAGCTACCTCAACAACGGACGAGTCAGATGACTTGCTTACCAGATTTGCAGCTCTCAAAAGCTCACTTCCCGCTTCATCATCTGCTAAGCAACACGCAGTGGTGGAGGATGAAGATGATGATGATGATGAAGTTGAAAAGGTGATTAAGTGGGCCATTGATGCTGCTAGGCTTGATCCTTCACCTCCTTCCGGGACTGATGATGATGACGATGACGATAACACCACTGATGAGGAGGACGATGGTGAAAATAGTGATGATGATTTCAACCGTGGCCACAGAAAAGCTAAGCGGAAATGATTTATGAGTGAGTGTATGTGTATTTTTTTTCTTGAATTGAGATCTTTGCTTAGAAAATTAGGCATTTTCAATGTAAGTTCTAGTACATAAATAACTGCCTCTACCTTCTATAAGGTAGCTAGTTCCAGTGCTTTGATGCATATTGTTTTCAGTATAGAGGAATTAGCTTTATGTTGTTGTCATCTCCTTAATACTTGTAGTAGACTTTGTACATGATTCTCTTTCCTTTTACTTATACAATCTGTGAGTTTCTTCTAATGGATACTTTACAACAATCCCACAAATGGAGTCTAGGAAACGAGAGTGTACACTCACCTTACCCCTATTTTGGGAGTTAAGGAAGATGCAATGGAAAAAATTAAAGTAAGTATGACAAAGTATGCTGAAATGAAATGAACAAACCAGAACAGAAATCAGAATTACTAAGATAATCGACAAATGAAAAAAAAAAAAAATAGTAACAAAAATTAATGAAGAAGAGTGTATGAGGGTAAATGCTACTACTGGTATGAAAGGAGAAGCTTTACAACATACACCTATCTACTAATCTTCTATCCTAATCCGTTCTCCCCATAACCTCCTATCTATGGTCATGTCCTCGATAAGTTGAAACTGCGTCATATTTTATCTAATCACTTCTCTCCAATACTTCTTTGGTCTACTTCTACTACCAAAATCCATTAAAACTAACTTCTCACAACTCACTTTACTCACCTTGTCCTGAATATCTTTGTTTCTATTCCTATCTCTTTTAGTATGCCCACACATCCATCTCATCATCCTCATTTCCACAACTTTCAACTTTTGAACATATGAGTTCTTGACCAGCCAACACTCCACCGCGTACAACATAGTTGGTCTAACCATATACCACTCCGTAAAACTTACATTTATGTCTTGGTGGCACCTTCTAATGGCTACTTTGTTCATGCTATTAATTTCTTGTAGAGTTTGAACTATATAAATTATCATATGAAGATTCTTATAATGGACTAAAAATGTTTGATCTACAGTTTCAGGAACACATCCTAGACAAACTCCAAAGATCCAATTGCCAGGAGGAACTAGCTAGGTTAACGACCTTCTTTATTATTAGCATACAATAGAAAGATCAAATATTCAGATTTCATAGGCAGAGAGAGCATTATCATATGCCAGACTAGCAGCATTTAGTTGTTAATTATTCCCACACTTGAGGACTGAAGAGTAGATGTAACACTAATTGCTGCAACGCTGCATTATTTTGCCTATACGAATAGAAGAAAAGGCTTGCCCCTGCCTGCACCAAAACAATAAGACATGGACTCGTGTGAAAATAAGGTCTAAAAAGGAAACAAGCTAGACTTGTGTGTTTTTTCTTATGTATTTCACAAAAGATTATTTCAGGCAATAGTTAGGTGATGAGATCAAAGTCACTTGCTGTCCGTTCACTGAGGTTCAACAAAGGCTGTCGATATTTCCATACTTCTCAAGTTTTAAATTTTCGTCAGTGACGACTTCAAGCATCTGAAATACACTGGAATTGAAAATGGCATAGCGTCCCTGATAGAAAATGACGAAACCAATAAGAAGCATTTTCGGACCTATCAAATAAACTATAAGTTTCCCTTATGTGCATGACTAGTATGAACTTGAACTGGGTACAAAAAATGTACTAGCTATAATAGGTGCGGAACTAGCTCTTAATTTCCATAACAGTCCTTCCAGCTGGCTACCTTATTTCTTCGCTAAAGGTGCGATCCCCCATTCCATCAATGCTTCTTTCCTTGCTTTGATTCCTAATATTTTGATCTAGGACTACCTCTATTTAAACCTAAAAAAATTCTCATCTTCTAGATATAGTATAAAATAAAGTGGTAGGAGATGAAAGCATTGTTATCCAATGGATTTTGCAAACATTTTCTTTTTTTGATGCCTATACACCTTGTAGGAATTCCAGTTTCAAATGGAGTTCGTGACCAGTTTGAAAAAAACATTACCTAACTTTTGGTGAGGCGGTGAAAAAGACAACCTTGCCCATGAAAAAAATACATAAACCTGCTCACGAAGAGCTAAAAGACAACCCAAAAACATTATTACTAATAAAATGATCAGAGTCCAGTAGAAGCTAGGTCATTATATATATATATATATACCTCAAGAAACTCGCCAAAATCATACATGCAACATGTTTTCTCATATACCAATAGCTACTCCGTCTTTTATTTTAAAAATCAAACTTTGAACGTAATGAGACATTTATACGTTTGATTTTATTTAGATCCACAAACCACGATGATGTAAATTGAAGGTAAAACAATCACTCTTTAAATGTAGTGATAATAGTACGTACTTTGTTATTGTCAACGACAGAAATGCAACATAAATAAGTTGCAAGATTTATGATATATTTATAGGAACCCCACCACCACAAGAAGGAACAAATCAAGTTGGGGGTATCATGCCTAGTCCAAGCTAAGCAATTAAAGGCGTAACTTTAGGACTCAATATATACTTTGGTAGGAACATATAGTAAAAGATATTAAAATCGTCGGTGATGCCAATTTTTTAAAAAAATTATCATGTGCCTTGAGCGACATTACGGTGGCATCTTTTACTCCTCACAATAATACAATTGTACAACATATATATATATATGGCATCTTTTACTCGTTAAAAAAAAAAGTTTAATGACTTTGATATAATAAAATAAAATCAAGGGATCATCCGCGAAATTAACGCCTAAATATCTAAATGGTGCTAAAAAGTAGAATCGAGATATGGCAAGAAGAAAAATTAGGGTTAATAGTATTTTTGGTCGCTCACTTATTGTTGAATTATATTACTATTTCATATTTCACGGTAATATATGTATGTCTGTCTATACATAGTCAATGATACATTCTCTACATGAAAGGACCAAAATCACATTTTTATTAGTTAAAAGTTGAATAAACTGAGTCGTATATCACAATAATCAAAATTAGAACTTAGCAATCACTTAAGGACCAAAAATGCTATTAGTCCAAAATAAATAAATAATACTCCCTCTACCTCAATTTATGTTACATATTTCAGATTTCGAGATTCAAATAAGTTTATCTTTAATTGTAAGTTTTTCATTTATCTTTTAAATATTTTGAATTGTCAATTATTGTGACTTATAATACTTTTTACATAATTTATAAATATATAAATTTCATTTTTAAAAAATTGATGATTTCATGAGCAAATTTTCGGCTACACTTAAACTGTTAACTCTCAAAAAATGAAATGTGTCACATAAATTGACACCGAAAAAATATATTGAATCAAAATGCAATTTCGAGAAAGAAAGGGGTAAAACCGAGAGAGAGAAAAAAGACACAGGACGTTGGGTCGTTGGGATAGGCCCATAGTTTTGCTGAATGAAATGGACGTACTACTTTGTTTTCATAATTGTTTTTCATTTAATTGCATTATTTGCTCTTCAAATTCATTGTCCTTTAATTTTTTGTTTGTCTGGTGGGACATAACTTTTTTAAGGGCATCGGACATAACTTATCAATATTATGATATGTGATAATATAAATTTATGGCTCCGTTAATTTTTTTTGGAGAAAATTGTGCATTATAACAAATTATTAATTCAGATTAAATGTTATACCTATTGTTTTATTTAATTTCGATTCGCAACAAACTTCTTGTCATTTGCCTCTCTTCCCTCTCTCTAAATTTCGTTCGTCACTCTCCTCTTTTTCCGTCATCTCTCCCTCACCTCTCTCACGTTATACAAACACAAATGTATAATTAGTGTTTATGTTTGAAGTATAAAGCGAGAGAGACTGCATATACAAATACATATCTCTTCGTCCTATACACTTATAATTATACAAATACAAATCTTCATCTGCCCAGTTCTCTTTTGCCTTTCTCTCTCTCTCTCTCTCGCTTTATACAAACACAACTTATACATTATATTTTGTATAAGTTGTGTTTGTATAAAGCGAGAGAGAGAGATTTGATATACAAATACAAATGTTTTAACTCGATTCAATTGTATACGAATTCAAATTTTATATAGATATACAAACACAATCATTGATATATATACATAGTAGCTACATATATACAATTATCTAAACGATATACATATACAATTCACCTCTCTCCATTCTTTGCCCTCTTTCGCTCGCCTCTCTCCTCTCTCTCCCAATATCGCTGGCCACTCTAGCCTAACATAGAGAACATATACATATACAAACGTAATTTTCATATACACAGACGAATTAATGCCCGATTTATACAAATTGACGCGATTTATACAAATCAGATGCTCCATAGCAAACATAAATTGTCTATGGAGCGCAAATAGCAAAACTATAGTTATAGAGCGCTAATATGATTTTTATCTTTGTTATTCCTAAAATTTACTCTCTTTTTTTATCTATCTTGAAAAAGACCAGCACAAAATCGAAACGAAAGTGTAAATGACTTTTTTTTTTTTGAAAGAATATTTTTTAAGACAAACTAAAATATATTTTGGGAATAAACATTTCAGATTTGGAACATACGGTTTTGTCTCTAATTATTATCCTTTTGAAAACTGGAACTTCAGTTTAAATCTTTAAAATTCAAATCACATACATTAACAGGTGGAGCCGCAGCCCCTTTCCTTCCAAAAGCATTTGAAATTTGATTGAGACATTTTTATATTTCAAAACTTTATATTCTTATAAATTTCATTTTATTTTTAATAAAATACTCTTGTAATGCCATATTAATTATCACTAACTACTACTGATAATTAAAATACTAATTGTGCTATGTTATAAACATTTAAGTTATTTGTTATTTACACTTTTCGTTCAATCAAATACCATAAAAGAAAAGTATTGAAAACACTCTTAAATTCGACACAAATTATTAGTTTTATTTTTAAATTATTGACAAATTTAAAAACACTCATTTACTTGACTAACTAAACTTAAATACACCCTTGATCTTACAATATGAGTGAAATACCCCCCTAAATTCTCGGCAAATTTAGAGGTGTTTTCAACACTTTTTTTTTACTTTCTTTTAAGAGCTTCATGCTCTTACAAGAGTTTGAGACTACTTGCTATGTCATGTCGTAGATCGAGAGTGTATCTAAGTTTAATTAGTCAAATAGAAAAGTTATTTTAATATTGTCAATCGTTCAAAAGCAAAACTAATAATTTACGTCAAAAGTCAAGAATATTTTCAATATTTCTCTTTATGATAATTAAAATAAACAATATGTTCCCTTTTATACTAAAAAAACATTATCATTGTGCCATGACCATATGTATTTAGATAAAATAGTGATAGTACAGACATAGATACAAACAAATATTTGGTGGCGAGGGATGCGGGAAAGTCATGAGAGTAGGGTATACCTTAGGGGTGAGGGTGGGGGGTGGATCATAATATCACATGGGGAAGACATATATATATACATATATATATATAGATATAATGTAATGTATTCATTTTTTAATTGAATTTTTATATAGAGTAGCTCAAAATATGGAGAACAACTCTCTTACAAAACATGCTTTGCTCTTGTTTCACTCCAAGGAGAAAAACTACCCACTTTATTTTAATATCATTTTTCTTTTAGGGGAGGGGTGGTAGGGCATGGAATTGCTATTTTAGTCCCCCCTTTATTTATTTTATATTGTCTTTAGAATTTACTGTCCAACTAATTTGAATTCGCATTGAGTAAGTCCACTAAAAAGGATTATAAAGCGTTTTCTATCAAGAGTTTTTCCATCTTCTAGTTTGAAATAGAGATTAATGAAGTCGTTTCATTTTGACAAGTTCTTCATGATCAACAATAATATATCCAATGTAAAGTCTCACACTGTAAGATTTGGAGAGGATAGAGTGTATGCAGATTTTACCTAGTTACTTTAGAAGTGAGGTAGAGAGTGTTTTCGATAGACCACCGGCTGAAACAAACAGTCTAGAAAAAAACATAAAGGAAACACAAAAGACAATAGATAGTAACCAAAAAAACAGAGAGAGTGTAACAGAACAATACTGCAACAAATTAATTTTTGGTAAGGTAGAAATTAATTGCATGTTTTATCAACTTAATACAAAAATGAACCAATTCTTTTCATTTTAACACAAAAATAATCAGTTTTTTTATTCATTTGAAATAATTTGGCTTAACAACTTTCTCATTTTGGATTTGTTTCACATGTGTAACGTGGAGTTGGGGGATTTAGTCCCAATGTCTTATAATTTTTTGTCTAAGATAAAATTAGGTTTTAGATTTTAATTGTTCATATAATCCAGCTGTATGCTTGGATATTTGTATATTATGTGGACGTAAAATACTAAATTGTTGAAAACGACACGAAACCCCTTAAGAGTTGTACATTTTGTACATAATTAATAACATTCAAATGACATTGACAAACTAAATCTTTGGTGAGAATAGTGTTATTCATAATTGAGTTTAAGTTATATATGCTAATAGTCTGAAGAATTTTAAGGGTCATTCGATTTGCATTTTTGTCCTTATTTTGTGATGGTTTTTATTTCGGAGGACATTAGTTTGTATTTTTTTTAATCATAATATCCTACTCGCAACAAGTTAATCATTTCCGGACCTACCTTTAATTTCTAAAGAAAAAGTTCTATTGTTAAAAAGCAAAAATTAAAGATCATCCTATTTAAAAGATTAAACGCACAACCTTAGCTCTATTAAGTCATGCAAAATATTTATAAATATTTTTTCTTAAAATGTTGAATCTTATAATCTTAAAAATAAGTCAAATTACATGTTATGTAAATATGTCATGATTATACAAAAATAAAATAAAATTGTATTGACCATTCATATAAAACATGCGTGAAAAAGTGTCGAAAAGAATTAACCTTTATTCTTTCTTGCACATTTCTGTTGATTTTTTTTTGTTTCATATCTGTATGTAGTACTCTATTTGATTATATATGATATATATATAATTTTCACCTTTTTCTTGTTATAACAACTAATTCATTTATAGAAATTTCTAATAAAACACTACAGTTGAGTTCTTTTTGTTCCTTTTCTTTTGAACTACGTTAAATTGATCAAGTATAAGCATGGTTAATTACTTTGTTTGTTCAGTTAGTTCTTACTACATAAAAAAAAAGTACGTACTTGGGGTTAAGTTAGAGGGGCAGACTCTTCCATCGAGAAACCTATTGAATTTTTTTAATTTTTTTTATATCTATACAGTAAATATTGAACGTCTTTGGAGCGAGAAGTTATGTCATTATCACAATAAACATAATTATCTGAACAATTAATATCACCATTATTATATAAGATGAAGTAACTAATTGTAACCATTTTAGAAAGCAAAATTTAGAACATTGCTATTAAGAGATTGATTTCTCAAGATATTTATCTCAAGAAAAGGTAACACCAAATAAATGGTGAACCTTTGGCAATTTCTTAAAGTAAGGTAGTAAAGTAGCTGCCCTAATATATACTCTTTCATCTTTTAAATTTCTAGTAACCAACTCATTATCTTCTATAGTGACCTGAAATCATAACCAATTCATTTTACTATAAGTAACTTTTAGATGCGTCAATAATCCATCCTTTATTAACTCGAGTCATTTTAACCCGCTCAAATTCAGCTCAACCTACCTATTTAACAACTCAAATTACATATCTAACTATATGTGTATCAATATTCGGGAGGGCAAATACAATTGTTTATTAATTTGAATATTGTGTTCATATTTTCTTTCTAATAATGATATTTTTTAAATAAATTTGCGCTTATCTCAATTATTTCTTCAACTACTATCTTTCAGCAATATAAATATCAAAATGTCAGCATCACTATCTTTAATGATGACCAAGTACATGAAAATGAGTCGATTCATATAAGGTTGGAACCAATTTGTCATTCACCAAATTTCTGATAGTTCCATCAACCTTTATTGGACTGAATTATTTAATTTAGAGGAAGAAATTTCCTCTTGGTAACAAAAATTTAACTTTCTCATGAGATATTTATTTATTCCGTCTACTTGATCGATTTTTTTTTTTTTTAATCCTTTAAACAAGAAACACAATATCAAAGAGTCATGTAGCGATATTGTTCCTCTCGAACGAGTTTATGGATGGAATAATAAGTTATGTTGCTTATCTCTGATTTTCTGAAAATATATATAATTATTATCAGTAGGTAACAAAAGAATGTAAAAATTATTTTACACTATCAAAAAAGATTTGCCATTAATGCACCAACAATGATGTGTATATGTAAATAACAAAAATAAAAAAAAGTGTGATTTCTAATAGTAGCCTAGACATGGTGCCAGTAGACAAAATGAGCACAGACATGCACCTTGTTTTTTTGTGAATAAGCAAGAAAATGTACCTTTGCCAACTATGACTTATTAGGGACAAAAAAGCTTATTAAAAATGAAACTTGCTGTATATTCTATGCTTTTTATTCTTCTATTAGTTTCTCTATTTTACCCTCAAGATCTAAACAAAAAAATTTCTAATTTTATGATTATTATTTTTTATAATCAAGATTTATGTATAATTAGCATATGCAAATCTAGTTTATTGTTTAAATAAGTTCAATAATATAATTTGAAATTTGAATGTGGAGAGATCTAATCGCGCCAATCTATTTAATTGATTTAATTTCTTTTGGATCCTTTTTTGCCTACAAATTATAATTATGGCTGGAAAAGCAAGAACATTGTTGTATTAAAGTGTTATTAAGATGCAAAACAAAATCCTAATTATGTAACCTAATTGCTCATAGAATCAAAACACATGAAAGATCATTTTAATTTGAAAAAATGGGACCTACAATCAACATGTAAGGAACACTAATCCACATGTAATCACATGATAATTAATCTAAAAGGCATTCCCATCACTCTTTCCCCATTATCATTTTTCTAACACTTTTTTCCCACAAGAAAGGGGGGAAAAGAGCTTATAATTAATAACTTTAAGTCTTAAAAGAAAAGGTTAGTACTCAACACAACCAAACCAAACAATCTTTCCCTCTCTCACAAACTTGAGTTCAAATTAAAGAATCCAAATCTAACTCAACACCATATGAACTTTCAAGCCTAAAAGACACCCCCAAAAAAATAAAATACAAGAAGCAAAATTAACAATTCTTTTTAAAAATTCAATTTGTAGTCTAGCGATCAATATTGTCAATTGAAAAGATGAGAGAGATCGGGTTTCCAAATACAAGTAGAGAAAGAAATTAAATACAAAACGATTTGTTTTTATTGATCTAAGTTAAGAATTACTCAGTACTTGTGCTAGTAGAAAGTAACAAAATTCAATAGAATAATTAAGAGATATACAATTAAGATAGACAATCATAAGAGATGATATTCTCAACCAAGGTCAAATTGTTTGAGAGCATCAAAGATATGAAAATGTCATGTTCAAAAGTGTACTTATCGTGCACTAAATAAAACACATCAAGTTCATTAAATCTCCATGTATTCCGCCAAAAAAAAAAAAAAAAAACCAACATCAACATAGACTCAAATGACATATTTCAAATTCACAAGGCTAGTTTTGTCAACTAAAGTTACCCACCAAAAAATAACAACCAACATTACAGGTTGTTACTTACAAGATAATAAAATAAAATAAAAATTAAATTAAATACAAACAAAATACGAAAAAAAACAACAATTCTTTATAATAAAAAAAAACAAAACCTTCACAAAATAGGAAAAAAATAAAAACAAAAACAAAAACAAAAATCCCTTATATATTACAACATCTAAACAACACATTACACACTCATACTCATCCCCTTTCTCCCTTTTCCCTTTCTTTCTCTGTACCAAACCAAAACAACAACAATGGCAGAACTGGAAATTCAAAATCAAAATCTGATGCCGAAACTCATCGATTACTTATCTTCTCTTCTCCAACGCGTCGCTGAAGCTAACGATATCAATGGCCGATTTCAACCACAGAAGATCTCTGTTTTTCATGGACTCTCACGGCCAAATATCTCAATTCAGAGCTATTTAGAGAGGATTTTCAAGTACGCAAATTGCAGTCCTTGTTGTTTCGTTGTTGCTTATGTTTATCTCGATCGATTTACTCAGTGCCAACCTTCTTTGCCCATCAACTCCTTCAATATTCATCGCCTGCTTATCACCAGCGTCATGATTGCTGCTAAATTCATGGATGATATGTAAGTAATTTACTCAATTTTCTCTAATTGCCTATAAAATTCAATTCCGAAGCTAAGATTTTGAGTTTATTAGTTCTGATTTTGGAAGGAGGACAAAAAATGCTTCATAAGTTCTAGATGAATTATTTATATATGTTAAGCGAATTTTTAAATACAAATGCGAATTGTTCTGTAGGGCCATCCTTGACTTTTAAAAATAGATATTGATAGTGAGGATTCATATATATGAGCCGATCTATTTGAGTAAAAATTAAAAAAAAAACAATATTTTTTGTTTTTTTAACTTGAAAGGGTTATTGAATCATGGATTTTCTTCGAATTTTGATTTTGAAATAGTATTTTTCATAATTTAGGAAAAAAATTGTAGGTAAACAGAGTATTTCCATAATTTTATATGGATTTAGTTTTTCTCATTGGTAAATTTCCATAATATGAATTGCTGTAAAAGAAACAAAACGCAAAAAAAGAAAAATAGAAAAAGGAAAGAGGCAATGTATTTTGATGTTTAGTTGTATACTAATTATTACTAAATTACTACTCTACGTAGTAGACATTGGAGGTTGCATTAAGTTATACCCTTTCTTAGTACACGATAATAATAATTTATTTAATATCAGTAATACAATAACAATAACATATTCAGTATAATTTTATAAATAAAATCTGAAAAAAAAGATATATGCATATCTTACGACTTAACGAGTTATTCCTAATATTCTTATTAGCACTTACCAAAGGCTTAATGATTGGTTAAGAAATCAAATAATGGCAACATAGTGACAATGCAACTTGGTTGCTCCTTTATTTTTGAGTTTTAAAAAAATCAACCCCACTTTCAAATAGAGCCACCCAATTCTTTTAGTTACATGGTCAAGATTACACATTCTCATTTGATTTGAAAGCTATATTCCATTAATGACCCTTTCACCTCTTCTCTAATCACAATTGATTAACACACTTAAGATATAAAGTGTAGTTAAAGTGTAAGCTGAAATTATTTTATTATATGTATAGGTACTACAATAATGCATATTATGCAAAAGTTGGAGGAATCAGCATCACAGAGATGAACTTTCTTGAAGTGGATTTCCTATTTGGATTGGGTTTTCATTTAAATGTAACTCCCACTACTTTCCAGACTTATTGTGCCTATCTACAAAAGGAGATGCTAATGCAGTCACCACCCATGAATTTTGAAGATTCTTCCTTATTTATGGGAAGATCACCAAAGCTTCAATATATTTGTTTCAACGAAGATGAATCGTCTTCGCAGCAACAACAACAACAACTAGTTGTTTGATTAGTATTGTTAATGTAGTTATCAGGTTAGGTGTAGGGTTGATTAAACTGAAAATTGTACTGAAAAAAAAGAAAGAAGGGGAAAATGTGTGGTTCTTGTGTTTTGTTTTTGTTCTTTTTATCTTATGTTTGGCAACATTTTGAGGGTGCTTTTAGAAGAACTCATGAAATGAAATGGTATGTACAGATGGGTGTTGCTTTTGCTTTACAGTCTGGCTAAAAAAAGTTGTTTTCTTTATTGTTTTCTGTTGTATTAGATACTTCTTCTTGTTATCCAAGTCAATATTCCAATGATCTGTATGATTAGGACACTGTCAAAAACACAGGTTGGCATGTTTATAGTTTATACAGATCAGAGTTGCACAGCTTTTTAATATGTAGTGCTTATGACATACAGGTTATGGGTTCGAGTTGTGGAAGCAGTCATTAGTGTTTGCATTAGATAGGGTAGGTTATCCATATCAAAGTTTTGATAATGCAGAATGTTTTGTGCACTGACTGGTCTTATAAACGTGCAAAAGCTTTTTCAAAATTTGAGCGTTATGTCTAAGCTTTTTCAAAATTTGTGTGTCATGTCTTTAATAAGAACATTTTATCATGTGTTTAGGTGCTCAATTGGAATAAATATCCTAGCAAGTTTAAGGGGCTATTTATGTATTGAGCCAAATTTTATTTTAATTCACTATATTTGAACTACAATATAACAGTATTTGAGATAGTGATCTCTTGGTGACTTCCAATTCTAATATAAAAATAGCAGTTACTAGTAAACTTTTTTTTAATTTGTAAAATAGCCACTATCAATTTCAAATTGTCTCGATTGAGCTGAATGAGTTCAATGTTTACATTGCTAGCATTTCTTATCTAATAATAATTCCCATTGAAGAACTTTGTTATTGCTCACCCAAAATAAATTGAGTGTAAAAATGATAATTAAATGTAAAATGCGTAGATAGTTTATAAAGAGCAGAGGTGACAAAATTAACCCATGAATTCATAACTCATCCAACCCACCCAAGTTTGAGTTGATATTCCGCCTTAGTTTGAGTTGATTATTGACCCGTTCAAATTTGGGATGATTATTGACCCATTTATTTATTAGCTCTGCCAATCAAAGTTTGGACTGATGCGTAGCGCAAATTGATTCATGAGAAATTTTTTCATATTTTTTTATTTTGTAATAACGAAAAATAATAATTTTTCAAGATACTAAAAAATAAGAGAAAATCAAATAAAGCAATTAAAACTTAATAAGAGAGTTGAACAGTTTGGATTATGACACACATTTCAATCTAAGTAACTTTTGAGCTGATCAATAATCCACCCATTTATTAACTCAATTCATCTTGATCCGCTCAACTGGCCCATTTGTCACTTATAATAAAGAGACACGAATGAAGAAAGGGACATAAAAAAGGTGATGAAGAAGAAGTATGTGGGTGAGATTATATTGACAAAGCAAATGCACTAAAACAGGATTACTAGATATATAATTACAATGAAGTTTGTGTTATAGTCATTTGTGGTAGTAAAGACAAGTGAAGGCATGCACCTTGACAGTTGTAATTTATTCTGGGCAGGGGAACAAACTACATGTGCAATTAATCATACAAGTGAACAAATGCTTGTGCATGTGACCAACTTGACACTTGAGACTGACATAAATATATTTTTCTTTCTTTTTCTTTCAATATGTCTTGTATATATGTTAAGTCATTTTCATCTTTTCAGTACATAAAAGGGGAAATAGGGAGCTAAAATTCAAATCAAATATTTGGTTGTCTAGTGTTTATACGTACCGCTAAAAATTACTTGAATTTGCAATTTTACTGGGAAACTTACATAAATATCACCAGTTTGGAAGTTAATTACTTAGATACATGAATCGAGTTTGTAACATTACGTATCTTATCAGATTTTTATGTCTTCGAATACATCCTGATAGATGTATCTCAGATACATGGGGTCAAAATTAGGTGTAATTTGGATACATAGTAAATCTCTCATCTCGCTCGTCACAATAATATATATGGTAGTGAAATATGTCTAAATTATGTAGTTTGGCATTGGCTAATGTTATGAGCTAATACTATGGCGATTTTTTCGACGATACAAATATTACTTTTGCAGAAAGTGTTGTCAGTTTGTCGATGTCCATATTTACGGTCAAAATTTAGTTACTGTGGAACAAATTTTATGTTGTTTAAATGGAGCCCTTGGACTTGACGTATTATATTAGTAGCATTTAGCAATCATGAACATTTTCACATTTGTAGACGTGGATTGGACAGGATAAAAATTAAAGTACACTATTGGTTACAGTGTATTTGTTTAGTGGAAACTTCCTTTAATTGAGAAGTAAGAAACAAAATGTTGTATCGTGGTCCATTGAAAAAATTGAATATAAATCTACGTGTGAAATTACAGGAATAGAATCATAGAAATCACGTTAAAGGTTGATGTATACTACACAATAACATTTTGGTGCATGTGATAACAAGTTGTTTTTAATATCGCTTCAAATCCAATTTATTAGAAAAGAACTAAATATATTGAGTTTGACCGTAATTTCTATCATGAGAAAATTTAGGAGAACTTGATTTTCACTAATTTGATCAACTCAACTACTAAGATTTGTAGCCTCGCTCACATTGTAAAATAGAATAATACAAGAAAGTTACTCCCATACCTTGTCGAGTGCATGTGCAATGAAATTGCCATAATTGTAATACAATGTAACCGCTCTGAACTCCAATTTTTTCCATGGAATTAAACAAATGTTTGTGCATGTGACCACTTGAGAGTTGAGACTGACACATTTTCTCTCCAAAAATATTGTTTTCTTCTGTGTGTTTTTTCCTCTCTCTTTCAAGGGATTTCAGTATTTCTGTTATGTCATTATCTTCTTTCTGGTTAACAACATAAAGGGTAAAAAGGAAGAAGAAATTCAATTGAATTTGTCAAAATCTTTTGTTGTGGTCTTGTGGACGTACCTCTAAAAATACTCTTCTAAAAAATAACAATAAAAAATTGAGGGTAGATAAGCACTTAAAACATTATTTTACTTTAATAAGAGGATCTAATATTTGGCTTCAGCTGACAAGTAAGCACTCCAATTTTGAGAGTGCTTCAACTTGGTCTCAACTGACAACTAAACATTCCAATTTGTCCCCATTGTGTCTTGCGCGGACACCCAACACTAAAGTGGCACATAAAATTTGGTGGTGTCTGGATGATCATTTTGTAATTTGGAGTTTCAACTGACACAGCGAAGATGATGTGTTGAGGTGTCTAAACGAGAAAATTGCTTTACAGAAATTTTAAGAGGTTTCTTCTTGAATTAAGAATGATTAATCTTGACTAGAAAATGATACATTCTGCATTTTTTCTTGTTCATATTGGTTTTTTATGAATTTTAAAGGTTATGTTTAACCAACCAAGTATGACTAATGAATAAAAAACACCTGAGGATTAGGCTGAATCATCAGGAAACGCGTACTAATGTCATTAGATAATAGGCATAAGCCCACATCAACTATTCCCCTGAACACCTATTTCTTTTTTATAACGGTGATGTCTAGGCCAGCTTGCACTCACATCTACTTTCCATTGAGCACCTATTTTGGGTGAACTCTGTCCACCGATGCTTAGACAGATAGAAAGAAATCACCAACAGAGATTTTTTTATTTCTATGATCAAATTGACTAGGATCTTTTTGTTTGTATCAGTATGAAATGTATCCATTAGTTCATTTTCCATTATCATAAATTAATCAGGATGGTTGATTAGAAGAAAAATATCTGAAAGTAAAAGAGATTATAATTGAATATCATACACAAGTATTACTGCAGAATCTGAATCTATCCTGACTGAACCTCAAAGAAGAATAAATATACAGAAAGATGTTGTTCAAGTAACTTAACAGTTTGTAATTCTTGACAAGAATATAGGTTTCTTGCAATAGTTTCTCACCAACTTTGTAATGCAAGGCAACAAAAATGGAAAGACTGAAGAAAAGATAAAAAAGAAGAGAGATATTCCCAGGTTAGGCGTTATCGCAAACATCACAGTATCATAGGTTGCTATCAAGGCAACAAGTGAGACCTGTAGTTCCAATTGCAAAGGAAATCCTATGGTCAGGAAATTTATTGTATGGAGGGATACGAAAAATCCGATGGAGTTGAAAACCAAGAACAAGCCATAGGAAATTGGATTGTTGGTTCCCATCACTGACTGTCCTGCAATACGTCGCGAGGACTCCATATTGACATCATTGTTGTTGCTCTTATTTCCCTCAGGCCAATAAGTGTCCTGCCAAACACCGCCTGGTGGACTAAGCACTGTTTGATAAGTTGCTGTTGCAATTAGAATGGCTATCACAAGAAGGGTATCTCTTACTTTTCCTGGAGGATCTTTGGTCTTATTATACTTGAAGAAATCCTGAAGCTTCTTAGAATTAGATCGAGGCCCATCGTCTCTTGTTTGTTCTCTGCTGGATTGTTCATTTGATGGATCTTGAACTGGAACAACCCAAGATTGTGGCAAACCTTCTTGTTGCGAAGATTGCAAGAGTTCAGCAGATACAGCACCAGATGTTCTTAGAATTTCCTCAATATCTCTTATCTCCGGATTCCCTAAGTAGTACTTCCAAAGGTGTAAGGCCTCCTTTGTTCAAAGAATTCATCTCAATTGTGCCCTTAGAAACAACATTCTCATCGAGCAATATATCAACAACCTGAATGAATCATTGCTCTCATCTGTTAAATAAAGTTTAAAATCAACATGAAGAGGCATAATGAAGATAGTAGAGATACTTACCTCGTATTGCTTAGTTGAGACAGCAAGATGCAAAACAGTGTTTCCTTGGATATCCTTCTTGTTTAAAAGATCATACATGTTAAATTCCTTGAGGTTGTCAAGTAATAATTTGAATCCTTCAAACTGATGATTCTTGACAGCTAAATGAAGACAAGTCTCGCCACGAGCAGTCACTTCTTCTGCTGAGTCTGGAGAAGCCACAAGAAGCTCCTTCATGACATGTTCTCTGCCTTTGATTACTGCATAATGAAGAGAAATTCTTCTGTCCTTCCCCTTGAGAAGGCATAGATTGTAGTCAACATTCAATAGCTCCTTCACAATCTGTATATCTCCATTTGCTGAGGCAATATGCAAAGGGCTGAATCCATCCTGATTTAGTTCTCTTGCAAATTCGGGCCTCAGGTGAATGATCTCCTTAGAAAACTCAAGATGGCCACTCGAACAAGAAATATGCAGAGGAGTTTCGCAACCTGCTAATGAAACTCCCCTGAGCAGAAGAGTGTCTTCTTTGATCAAGTTTTGCAAGTGTTGCACATCTCCTTTTTGAGCAGCCTCCCTCAGTCTTCTGTCCATTTATTTTAACCAAAGAATTATGCAATATGGGCAAAGGAGTATCTCAGCCCTGGAAGTCTCAAATTCAACTCTTTTGGTATGGGGAAAAAGGGAGTTAAATTCAGTACGACTCGTTTAAGATGAGAGTTCTCTTCTTGAATTAATAATTGGCAATCTCAGGTTTATTGAATAGTAAGACAAATGTTAGTTTTCAATAAGTCACTCTCTTTTGATATTTAAGTTCAACATGTCAAGCAACTTATGTGTACGTTATATGGTATTCATCTGGTATTCAAAGTCAATGATAATATAGAATAATGTTCAGTGTCTGAATTCAGACTTGACACAGGTTGGTCTTCATTTGAGAGTTTGTTTAATAGTAAAATACTAGGGAAGTGTCAAGAAAACACGTCAAGATACTTTCATGAATGTAAAAGTTTGATCAATATCTATGTTGAAGCCTATCATCTCAAGAACAGGTGATCAAATTCAAAAGGCTTTCGATGATTTTGATGAATGATTATGAACAAATTTTAATGAATACCCCTATGGATTCTAGAAGTGGCTATATAGAACAAATAAGTGTAACAAATACAACTGCAACTATGACAGACTTTCCCCCAATCTGAGGGAATAGTATTGGCTATCTATGGCCTAAAAAAGAATTACATCATATCCTGGTTAATTTTATACAGTTAAAACTAGCAAAATAGAAACTATGATCATTTCAGATTGAACTCAAGAAGATTGCTTTTGATTTTCTTGTAGCTTGGCTTGTAACTTGTCATCCATCTCTGTATCAAGATCAAATATTCTGTTGAGGGCATGCATATTTTCAAGTATGTCACTCAAATTCCGGTTTTGAGTTCCATCACATTTCAAATGCTTCATTGGTCCATGTAGCATCTTGTTTATTATCGCTAGACTGAGATCATAGATCGCATTCTTGTTGTTTTCGGAGAGATCATCATCACCTATCTTAGACAAACACTTTTCAACCTCAGCAGCCCTAATTCTTTCAGCACACGCCCTCAGCTTTTTGATAGTTGGAACAGTCTCAAGAGAGTCTTTAAGTGCTTCAAATTTTTTAACTTCCTCAGCAATGATGACCTCAGCTTCCTTTTTCTTCCGTAACCGATCCTCCTTATTAGCTTCCACAACCTCATTAAGATTGTCCACATTGTATATACATGCACCTTCAAGTTCTGATACACTAGACTCCACATTCCGAGGAACAGAAATATCAATAAATAGCCTACTCCGGGAGGAGTTCACACAACGGAGAGCAGCTTGAACACTCTCTTTTACGAATAAAGGATCTTTCGAAGCAGTGCAGGTGAATATCACATCAGCCTGTGCAGCACATGATAACATTTCCGAGAATGGTTTGTACTCTATTATAACACCAGCATTATCCGTATTCAATTCCTCACGGATAGCAGCAACTCTGTCTGCTGTCCTGTTTACGACAACCATCTCTTTACACCCTTTAGCAATCAAATGTCCGATCACAAGCTTTCCCATCTTACCAGCTCCAACAATCAGCACACGGGGAGACGTAGAAGAAGAATCTGGAATGTGTTTCAGCAGAGCAAGCTCCACCGCCGCTGAACTAACTGATACTGATCCACTTGAGATATTTGTATCAGTTCTAACCCTCTTACCCGCTGTGATTGCGTGCTTGAACAACTCACTTATTTTTCTACCAAATCCAGGCACCCTTTCCCCCTGTCCATTCTTAACAACCTGCTTAACCTGTGCAAGAATTTGACCTTCTCCCAATACTAGTGAATCCAATCCAGCAGCTACCTCAAACAGGTGTTGTGTAGCATCTTTATTATACAGCAAAAACCGGTGTTCGCGGAGCTCTGTAACAGAAACTCCACTATACTTACACATCCATTCAGTCACTTCTTTAATCCCACGATTTTTTGAAAGCGCGACAACATATATCTCAATTCTGTTACAAGTACTCAATACAGCAGCTTCTTCGATGTGATTCAAGGAACATAATTCGCGAATTGCTTGAGGCCATTCTGATTCAGGGATAGATACTTTCTCCCGCAATTCAACTGGTGCTGTATGAATGTTAAGTCCAATAACCATAATGTTGCTACTCATATTTATATATCGATCAGATGTTTTCAGAACCTCCAAACCTGAAACATTCGATTCCTTTTCTACCACCGATACCTCACATCTAGGGCTTGATGAATACAAATATACCAATGGCTTAATTCTACGACAACTCTTCCCGAAAAATCTAACTTGATCACGAAAACAATGCACAGAAGACGAATAATCACAATTCAAACTGCAACGACCTGTCTCTGCAACTGCAAAAGAAGTAGCAAAACTACTCGCCATTGCAATACAATTTATGGAATATGGTTGAATCGCCAAGTATAACAGTTATATATATATATATATAAGTATAAACTAAGAGGTTACTCTAATCCTATTAGAATTTGGATTATAAATTTTCCTCTTCTAATTACAGGATTTGTATATTCAATTATGGAAAGTAAGTTTCCATGAAGTTCAATTATGGAATTAAAACTTTTTTGCCCAAGTAAATCATTATCTTTCGGATTTGTATATTCAATTATGGAAAGTAAGTTTCCATAAAGTTCAATTATGGAAAATTAAAACTTTTTTGACCAGTAAATCATTATCTTAACCAAATTGGAATTTTTTATTTTTTTTTATAGATAATGCTATAAAGTGTGATGGAAAATGTTTCTAACCTAATCTTTAAATATAAATAAATTTTAAACACATAAATTCTGAAAAGGAAACATTCGCAGTTTTTTTCCGAAAAAATTGTAATATGTATATCCAATAATATTCAAATTATAAATTATCGAACATTTATAAATACTAGATCAATTCTTGAGTTTCTTATAAGCTTGAATCAATTTTTATTCTATATTTGCCATAATACAACCATGAAATAGTGTCTATACTCTATTTATTATTTTTTAATCTTAACGAATAGTTGGACCGAATGATTCCGGCTCACCAAATAATAGTACTCCATTATGCCTTACAAATTGTCTGCATTACTTGTTTTTGGCCAGTCATTGTTGAACATCTTTTAAAAACTTTCTTATGAGTTAGACATACAATTTATTGCTGAATGTTTAGGAAATTTCTAAGTAACTAATTGGGTTTGAATCCACATTTGGTACCCATAAGTCTACACGACAGTATTATGTTCTTTGGAAGTTGCATGGATTGTCATCTCGTTTCTTATTCAATCGAATCTGTGAAAACAACCAACGAGAGTTTCATTATTGTCATGTAATGTATATTGTTTTTCCGATTTGGCTACTTTCAAAATAGTACCATGCAATCGTATTTCACATAATACTTCCTTGTAGGCTATATTCTTGTGTATTTACATAAGTTAAATTATGTAAATACCTCTAACTTAATTGAAATCCCTACCTAAACACACTATCATTGACAGATTTACTTGGTTATTATCATAATTGATCACGTGTAAAAAAAATTGCAAAATCAAAACTTTTTTCAGTTAACAATTAATGACATAGATGAATTTTTATTTTCAAATGAAAATGACATAGATGAGTCAATCTTTTAACGGATAGTATAAACGAGCCTTAGCTTTTCTCAAAGTTCGATAACATATTTGAACATTTTCCCTAAATTTTTATATGATGTGAAACAACTTCTATGTTTGGCTGATTTAAAGGGGGAAAGGGAAAAGGTTGAATCTGTTGGAGATGACATGGTCGTTTGGGACTTGTCCGGACATTATGATAGTCCAAAGTATACTTCATTAGTATTTAGTAGTATATATATTAATAACTAATATTCTCTATCCCTAATTACTTATCCATTTTTTCTTTTATAGTTATCCCTAATTACTTGTCCATTTTGACAAATCAAGAAAGGATAATTTTTTACCTATTATACACTCAATTAAATGACTAATTACTTTGAAAAATGTATAATTTTTCATCCACTTCATAATTAGTAGGGGTAAAATGGTAAACTTACTATGTCATTAATTGTTTTTTAATATGTGTGTCAATTCAAAAGTGGACAAGTAATTAGGGACGGAGGGAGTACTCAATTAATTATCATAAAATTAATATTTATTAAAGACCTTTGGTCCTAAATAACTCCTCTCACCTTTCGCTGTTATTTACATATTAGTTTTATCAATAATATTAATTAAAGTAAAACAAAAAAATACTAAAGATCCTTGGTCGTATCTCGTATTTGTGAGTCATTTATATTACAGTAGGGGTATATATGAATGGGAAACTTACATAAATATATTCGTAACGAGGGTATATCAACTCTAAATAGCAAAGTTGAGGAATATATCAATCTCTTTTTCCTTCAAAAAGTTATAAGAAAATTGTATAATCTTTATATTAGACAATATTTTAGAATTTTTAATTAAACTATTCACATCTTCATATCAGTAGATAAAATTTTACTCAAAGTCATCCAACAAATTATATTATACTAATATTATTAACAATAATATTATTTCTATGTAGGTAAAGACTTTATGTTTTCTTTAAGAGTAGACCTAAAAGAAAAAGTATGGAAAAAAATGTAAGTCTAGTCTTTTGTTAAGAATTAACTTTAGACCATTAATTTTGTTGAAGTTATCACGCAAATACAAAAATAGGTCGCAAATGTTTTTGTGAATATCATTAAAATACAATTTATATTTACACTCAATACTTAGTCAATTCAAGTATTAAGCGTAACTTTCAAAAGGCAAACAATGTAAATCAATTTTAAAATTTCTTTTACCCTAAACAATCTCTCTATTTCTGTTTCTCTAAATCTCCCCCACATATTTTGTATATTTCTTGTTCATGTGGTTTGTAATTCTGGTAATCATATAAATTGTCATATATGTATCACTAATTAAGCTAACTCAAACATTTTTTCGATAATTTTCAACAACAAAATATTTCAATACCTCAGAAGCACCTTCAATCATGATTTCCAAAAAGATGACAATGTGAGCCGAGAGTAGCCACCAACTCAAAATAGTTTCCACAACCACAAGTGTTGCATCTAAGTCATTCATTTTTTACGGATATGTTTGTATGACAGATTTTATAGTGTTGTTTGAGATCCAACCTTTGCCGCACTCCTTTGTGCAAGGATATTAGCTACATTTAGTGTAGCAGAGGGCGGTGATTCCACCCGAATTTCTTTGAACCTTGCTGAGAGATTATGATAGTCCAAAATCTAATAATAATAGTTATATATATATATATATATATATATATATATAAAAAGAAGTATAAACTAGGTTTCTCTAATCCTAGAAGGATTGGGATTATACATTTCCTTATTCTAATTATATGTTTTGTATATTTAATTATGGGAAGTTGATAAATTGTTTAAAGTTCAATTATGGAATTAAACTTTTTCCCCAAGTAAAATCATTATCTTAATCGAATAGGAAAGAGTTTATAGATGAGGCTATAAAGTGTGATGGAAAAAGTTTCAAACCTAATCTTTAAATAAAAATAAACTAGTAAAATTGCGAATTCAATATCACAGAATTTATAAAATAATACTTAAAACCTATTGGTCATTAAAACTAAAACGCTATATTATCTTACATACAAGATTACGTAATAACAAACATTAATAATATAAAGGAAAATAAAAATTATAACATCTTATCATTCATCCTTAATAACATAAGCATAAACTAAATTAATGATTGTAAAAATACATATCAGGATCTGTAACATAAGCAATTGTGTTAGTGAGTCACTCAACGGGAGCAAAGTATACGAATATTTAATTGTGCAAAAGAAGAAGAAGAGGAGGTTCATAATTTTAGTTGTTTTAAAATGAGAGGAAATCCCTCTATTTATAGACAACAAAGGATAGTGTGAATAAATATTTATTGTGCTTTATCGGAAAGGTTACAACTATTTAGAAAAGTTTCAACCCTTCAAAAAGATCACAACCTTTCATAAAAGTCACAATTTTTCATAAAGTCGCAACTCTTCATTAAAGTCACAACTTTTGATAAAAGTCGCAACTCGTCATTAAAGTCGCAAATTTTCATAAAAGTCACAACTTTTCATAAAAGTCACATTTTTTAATGAAAAGAGAAGACTAGTTTTGGAAATAAATAAATTAAAAGGAAATCCTGGTTTGTGATGGCGCCACGTAAGCGGGCCTGAGTTCTCTTTTATATATATACTAGGTAAATTACTTGTGATTTGCACGAGATTGAACTATTTTATTAAGCTTACATATGATCATTCGATCATATTCATATTTTCGATACATACACTACTTTGTGAAGAACATTTTATCTTAAGGCAAAGTGTTCCTCCGAAATCTTAAAGTGCTATATTTTTAAATTTTTGTTTTTGTTATAGAAAAATTATGAGTCATAGAGAGATTTTAAGTATAAGAAAGAAGTCTAAGAATTCTCCATAGAAATAGTTGGTCAGAAGTAAGGAAATTTGATCAATTCCAAAAAGCTATAAAAAACAACATCAAGAGACCAAAAAGCCTCGAACAAAAACACTCCCAAGTAAAGTGGAACATCACGTCCATACAAGAACATAATTAGCTAAAATCAAATGGAAGACCTTCAGCTCCTTTCTTAACCTCCATCAATCTATTTTGATTATAGTATGACGTATCATGTATATGTTAAAAATGACCCTAAGATTGTTAGTATCATACATGTTATTCCCTATTGTCTCAAAGTAGTCATTACTATTGCTTAGGTTTCATATCACCGTCCTCAAGTTATTTGGAATTGAACCATTGTTATTGTTATGGTTATAGTATGCAGTTACAAAGCATTAATGCAATTATCAACCAAGATGTAGGTGACATCTGAATGGAACTGTTCACAACTGGATATTTTAAACCAAAATTTTGAGACATAACATATTAAAATCTCACAACATAATTTTGTGAGCACTTGAACTCACAAATATCCACAAATAATAATAAAGACAACCTTACTTTCCTAGCAATCAAGAAAAAAAAGGCATGTTGCTAAACATATTTTTCAAAAAGATAGTCTAATGGGTTGTGTTCAAGTTTACAAATTTTTTAAAAAGATTGTTAGTATCATAAAGAGTTAACACTATAGTAAAAATGATCTTTAATGGCAATTAATAGCTTAATTGTCACTAAATTTGTATTTTCAAAGGCAATTGGTACTCTCTATAAATGTCCCTAAAGTTTATAGCAACATTGAATCTAATGACAATTAATTAATGTCGGTAAAGGCTCTAGCACTCTTCGTTAATGTGCATATTTATTGCCGATAAAAATTATTTATGTTATAGTGTATTTTGGACATTTGTTTGTTTCAAGAAAACTTGATCTCTTATTATGCCCAAAAAGAAGAGACGAAGAAATATGACAAATTACTTAACTTGCGACAAAACAAGTGGACTAATTGTGTCTATACTAATATTCTAGGAAGAGTGCAATGACATACAAATTGTTTGTACCTAAGAAAAAATAATCAAAATAATATACTAAATGTGGCAAGCAAGAGAGCAAACTGTTTGGTTCATTTAACAAACTTCATCATTGGTTATGTATTAGTTATCACATATTTGTTGTTGTGTGCTATCAAATATAGCACAACCCACAAGCAATTTTCCTAAAAAGTATATGAAAAAACCTGTAGAAAGGGACAAAAGAAAAGATGAATTTTCAATCATCCTCACTGGAATTTTTAACATAGTTCAGAAAAAGTTATCAAAATAGCAAATAGAAATTGCAATAGATACATGAATCAGTATGACTTACAGTAAAAAATTAAGCTTCATGAAATATGAGGAAGAAAATTTTGAGGAATGAAACACACTTCATAAGAAATTTAACTAATGTATATGAATTTGACTACCTTATAGCAAAAAAAAACCTACAAAAAATAGTGGCACAAATAAAAGTTTTGTTTATTAAAGAACCAAATGTAATGAATTCAACAATTTCAACAACGTTATGAGTTGTGGAATAAGAGGTGCAAGAGTAGTAATGTCGCATTGCAATCAAAATTAATATTCTTTATTTATACGAAAGTTTATGAAGAAACCAGTAGAAAGGGACAAAAGAGAAGATCAATTTGCAATCATCTTTGCTGATATTTTTAAGAGAGTTAAAAAAAAGTCACCAAAATAGCAAAAAGAAATTATAATTATACGAATCACTATGACTTATAGTAAAGATTAAGCTTCATGAAATAGTAGGAAGTAAACTTTGAGGAATGAAACAAACTTCATAAGAAGCTTCATTAATGTATTTGAATTCGACTACCCTACAGCAGAAAAATACATACAAATAATAGTGGCAGGAAATAGCTCTATTTATAGACAACAAAGGGTAGTGTGAACAAATGCTTAGTGTACCTTATCAGAAAGGTCATAACTCTTTTCAAAAGTTGCAACCCTTCGGAAAGGTCACAACCTTTCATAAAAGTCACAATTTTTCATAAAAGTCGCAACTCTTCGTAAAAGTCACAACTTTTCATAAAAGTTACAACTTTTGATATAAAAGTCGCAACTTTTTATAAAAGTCACAATTTTTCATGAAAAGGGAAGGATATAAAAGTTACCTCAAAAATTCGCAAATAAATATAATAACCTTAAATTTAACAATTTCAACAATTTTTTTTATTTTTTATTTTTTATTTTTTTGATAAATCACGAAAATGAGTAATTGATTAATAAAAAATATGAAAAATAT
>NW_006239021.1:1650773-1661198 GCF_000226075.1 Solanum tuberosum
GACTGACTAAAAAGGAAAGTAAGTCATATAAATTGGGACAGAGGGAGTACTAATTTTCGGGATTTATCGAAAAAAATAAAAAAAATAAAAAATTGTTGAATTTAAGGTTACTATTTTATTTGTGAATTTTTTGCGTTAATTTTATATATTTTTTATTAGTCAATTACTCATTTTCGAGATTTACCAAACAAAATAAAAAATTTAAAAAAATTGTTGAAAACGGGTTGGGTAGTTTATTTAAAAGGGGGGTATATCTAGACCTTTATGAATAGTTTAGGGGTATATTTGACCCTTTTTCAATGCCACGTGGTAATGTAAAAATGACGTGGCGAGGGCACGAGTGACCCAAACTTTAAACGGGGGTATATCTAGACCTTTTCGAATAGTTTAGGGGCATATTTGATCCTTTTTCCCTTTAATAAATATTCAAAGTAGGAAAAATTAGCAAACTAGTCAAAATCCCTTACATAATTATTACAAATATCTATACTTTAAAATAATTATTAAAAATGTCAATATGTCAATATTTTATCAAATATAATGTATATTATTATGTACTTCCTTTTTTTCTCAAATTGGGCCTTTTTTTTTTACTCCATTACCGGGTGAAAAAAAAAAGAAGAAAAAATACTTTATTACCCACTTTTCTCTCTCTAAATTTTTTAACTCACATTCTATACTTTCTCTCTCATAGAATTTTTTCCTTTATTCCCTCTTCTCAAGTAACTTAAACCTTGCCTTGTATCACCCGCTTCAAGACTCTCAACAGATCGAGCAAAAATCAAAGGGGATGATGCTGTCGAACACATCATTAGCCGTGGAATTTAACAAAGGACACATTGTAACCGGAGGTAGTGAAAAGTAGAAGTGAAGTAGCTATGAAATTCTCTAGACAGTCTATGACACAATTATGGCTTTGAATTTTCATTAAGATTGTGACATTTTGCTAAATAATAATATTAATAATAATAAAATAAAAAAATAAAAAAATAAAAAAAAACAAAAAAGCTTTGTTTTGTTTAAATCGAAATTCATCCACTATTTTAAGAAATCTTAGAATTCAATCAAACAATGTCCAACCTTTTATACAGATTGTTTAAATCTAAGAAATCATTTTTCTCTACCATTTTTCATATTGTATTCCTTTTTATTATTAGGTGTTTTTCAGATTGTAATTTAATTATTTAATTTTTTAGGTAATTATAAAAAAAAATGGATGACGAGGCAGAGTTTTATTAATGCACAAGTGAAAACAGATTCGAATTTGAGTTTGGTGAACAAAATATCATAAAAAGGAACATAACATACGAAGAAAAAGAAGATAGAAAGACTTAGAAAAGAAGGTTGCAAAAATTGTATTCATATTGATTTTTGTTTGTCAATTGTCTTTCTTTTACTCAACATATGTGTTTTTATTAAGACATTGTATTTCTTTTTTAGTTTGTAGTTATTCCAATAGGTATGCCAAATGAATTTGTATTTCTTAAGCACAGATGTATCATATTTCTTTCACAGTCAATTTGTCTTTTTTTTAGAATATTGTATCCTTTCTCAACAAATTGTATTATTTCCACTATATATGCTATTTTTTTTGCAGAATCTTGTATTTCTATTTCTTTCACAGTCAATTTGTATTTTTTTTAGAATATTGTATTCTTCCTCCACAAAATTTATTATTTCCACTATGGGTGTGTTTGGTATGAAGGAAAATGTTTTTCACGGAAAATGTTTTCTTAGAAAACAAGTGAATTTCTAACTTATTTTCTCATGTTTGGTTGGTGAGTAGAAAATATTTTCCGTTTGGTTTGTGGATGAATTTTTTTTTTATGTGATGGAGATTTGTGAGTAAAATTTTTAAATGTTTGAGTTGATAGTTTTTTAGTTTTCTAATATTTCACTTCAAATTAAATGTCCACCTTCTTCTGTGTTGTTCCCAGATTTTAAAATAATTTTGGTGTTTTTAATGAAATAAGAAAAGTTTTTTTTAATTAACATGATAATCTTCTCTCATATCGTACCAATTTTATCCGAAGTGGAAGGGACCGGAAATATTGACATTTTTAAGCTTCTTCTGTTACTAAGGTATAAAGAGAGTGGAGTATTAATTATTGAAGGCGGAAAGACCTAGAAGACCCCTATACTTGACTCCATTCGTCAGTTAGACCCTTTAACTCATTACTTTGCCAAATGAGTACTTAAACTTGATGAAACTCTACTTTTTTAACCCCTCTGACCATTGACTAAACTTATGTGGCATAAAAATGGCTGAGTTGGATAATTGCATGATTACACACGTTTTGCAGCAAGTGACTACAATATTATTATTTTTAAAATATTAAATTACACAAGAAAATAATAGTAATATTTAAAAAAAAAATATAAATCATTTCTTCTTCTTCAGCCCCACCCACCCCTTCTCTTTTCGTCCTCAATCCCCAGCCCACCCTTCTCTTTTCTTCTTCTTCCATTGACTACTCATCCACCATTCTTTCTTCTGTTTTAGTACCCACCTCATTCTATTTTCTTTTTTCATCGTCTTCTTCGATGAACACCCTCCATCACTGTCGCTATTACCATAATTTTTTTTATATAAAAAAGTTAGTTACCTAAAAATATACCTCTGGTTAATCCATTCTTCATTTTTATGTTCTTGTATAAAATTTTCAAGATCTATTATATTTTTTGGATTATTCACAAACAAACTTTTTTTAATTTGAAATTTCTTTGATATTTGAATTTATCGATTCAAAATAAATGGAATTGATCTTCAAGTAAACCTAATAGCTAATGAAGTGTCACATTAGTACTCTTCAATTATTTAATTTTATAATTCGGTAAAAAAAGGGTTTAAAATAATGTGTTTCGTCTAATATTTAAGTGTTCATTTGGCAAACTGGTGAGTAAGAGGATCCAACTGACAAACAGAACCAAGTACAAGGGTCTCTCAGATCATTTCGTCGAATCATTTAATGTTGTTATATTACAGTAAGATACGTAGGAGAAAATTATAGAAAAGGATGGCTAAAAAGAAGTGTCACATTAGTACTCTTCAATTATTTAATTTTGTAATATTAGAACAATGAGTAACAAGAAAATTGCTATATTTTGTTTTTCCTTTTCAAGTCTAAAGATCACGACGTTTTATTCCATGTCATTGATTTTTTAAATAGGAAACTAGAGTCATCAAAATGGGTTTAACCCTTAAGGCCAACCCAACTCAACTCAGCTTTCTATTGGATTAAGATTTATTAAGCTCATTTTAAACTGGGACTTATAAAATCAACCATAGTCAGCTCGTTGGCCCTTAAGGCTTGAACTAAGGCAAAAGTATAAGGTTTAGTTATTGATCTACGGAAGTTATATCCCAAAGTGTTAAAACATATGGAACGACTTTGTATATTATTCTTTTAGTTGTTTGTAATTTTGGTAATCATGTGACACGACGATACAACTCAATCGATATAGAAGTCAAAAGTAAAAAATGTATCACTAATTAAGCCAAGTCAAACACTTCTTCAATATTTGATTTTGATTTAAAATATAAAGAGGATATAACTAACGATACAGTGTTGTATTCCTTGAGAAATCAGAATGAATTACAAGTAAGAAGGGTAAACTATTTATATGTTACAAAGGTAAGGCATTAGTCAATGAACAAGCTCCACTCGAGCCCTAAAGTACTGGGACACGAACTCTAAACTATTTATGGCAAGATGTTGTTCAACTATCTAAACAGTTCACAAATCTTGATAATAAATTTAGGTTTCTTGCAATGGTTTCTCAATAACTTTGTAATGTGAGGCAAGAATACTGGAAACACTATGGAAAAGATAGTAAATAAGAGAGAAATTCCCCGGTTAGGCGCTATGGCAGACATCACAGTATCATAGGTTGCTATCAAGGCAACAAGTGAGATCTGCAGTTCCAATTGCAAAGGAAATCCTATGGTCAGGAAATTTATAGTGTGAAGGGACACGTAAAATCCGATAGAGTTGAAAACCAAGAACAAGCCATAGGAAATTGGATTGTTGGTTCCCATCACTGATTGTCCTGCAATTCGTCGCAAGGACATTATGCCATCACTACTGCTGCTGTTATTGTGATCAGGCCAGTAAGTGTCCTGCCAAACACCTCCTGGTGGACTAAGTACTGTTTGATAAGTTGCTGTTGCAATTAAAATAGCTATAACAAGAAGGGTGTCTCTTACTTTTCCTGGACAATCTTTGGTTTTATTGTACTTGAAGAAATCCTGAAGCTTCTTAGAATTAGATCGAGGCCCATCGTCCCTTGTTTGTTCTCTGCTGGATTGTTCATTTGATGGATCTTGAACTGGAACAACCCAAGATTGTGGCAAACCTTCTTGTTGCGAAGTTTGCAAGTGTTCAGCAGATACAGCACCAGATGTTCTTAGAATTTCCTCAATATCTCTATCTCCGGATTCCTTAAGTAGTACTTCCAAAGGTGTAAGGCCTCCTTTGTTCAAAGAATTCACCTCAATAGTGCCTTTAGCAACAAAATTTTCGTCGAGCAATAGATCAACAACCTGGATGATCATTTCTCTTATTGTTATTGAAATTTAAAAGTTGATATGATGAGTTAAAAGAGGCATAACGAAGATACTTACCTCGAATTGCTTAGTTGACGTAGCAAGATGCAGAACAGTGTTTCCTTGAATATCCTTGTTGTTTAAAAGACCATACTTGTTGAATTCTTTGAGATTCTCAAGTAATAATTTGAAAGCTTCAAACTGATGGTTCTTGACAGCTAAATGATACTTACCTCGAATTGCTTAGTTGACGTAGCAAGATGCAGAACAGTGTTTCCTTGAATATCCTTGTTGTTTAAAAGACCATACTTGTTGAATTCTTTGAGATTCTCAAGTAATAATTTGAAAGCTTCAAACTGATGATTCTTGACACCCAAATGAAGACAAGTCTCGCCACGAGCAGTCACTTCTGCTGCAGAGTCTGGAGAAGCCACAAGAAGCTCCTTTATAACATGTTTTCTGCCTTTGATTACTGCATAGTGAAGGGGAATTCTTCTGTCCTTCCCTTTGAGAAGGCATAGATTACGGTCAACGTTCAATAGCTCCTTCACAATCTCTATATCCCCATTTGCTGAGGCAATATGCAAAGGGCTGAAACCATCCTGGTTTAGTTCTCTTGCAAATTCGGGCCTCAGATGAATGATCTCCTTAGCAAACTCAAGATGGACACTCAAACAAGCAATATGCAGAGGAGTTTCATTACTACCTGCTAATGAAACTGTGCTGAGCAGAAAAGGGACTTCTTTGATCAAGCTTTGCAAGTGATGGACATCTCCTTTCTGAGAAGCCTCCCTCAGCCTTCTGTCCATCAATTCTACCAACGAATTATGCAAAAAAAAAAAAATCGGTTTTTATCGTTTGGATTATAGTTTCTTTCATCAAGTTGTGCTCAGCAGAAAGGAATATCTCAGCTCTGAAAATCTCAAATTCAACTCTTATAGAAAAGAGTTCAGTTTGACTTTGTTTATGATGAGAGTTTTCTTCTTGAATTAATAATTTTGCAATCTCAGGTTTATTGAATAGTAAGACAAATGTTAGTTATCATCTGGTGAAAAAGTCAATGAAATATATATAATTGTTGTGCTAAAATCATACCTAACTGAGTTGTAGTTTATTTAATTAAACATTTGGAGATTTATGTATTTCTTAATTGTGTATTTAGATATGTAAGCAATTCAAAGTCAATGTAAGGTATATAATTGTTCTGCTAAAATAATCTGATCCTTTTCTGAACGGATCAATTAATTCAGTTCGCTTTGATTTTAAACTTTTTAAAAACTTTTTTCTTGAATTAAGAATTTTGCCAAACTCGAACAGAACATGTCATGTATCTAATGACTTGCTCTTTTTCTTGGCCTTTTCTGACTCTGCTAGGAGTTTTGGTCTCCCGTGACTTTCCCCCACTTCATTGATCACTACACAATACCTTTGGACGAATCTCTAAGAAACAATTGACAACTGCAGCCATACTTGAATAGAGGTAATCCTAATATTCAAGGTGGTAAGCAAATTCAAAGTTAATGATAATATAAAATAATGTTCAGTGCCTGAATTCAGACTTGACACAGGTTGGTCTACATTTGAAAGTTTGTTTAATAAGTAGTAAAATACTATGGAAGCGTCAAGAAAACAACATGTCAACCTATTTCATATAAGACCATTTAAAAGCGATCAAGTAAAAGTGATTTTAGTAAATTTCGTAAGTAATTTTTTATTTAGAATCTCAACACTTGCTGATTGAACCTTAAAAGAAGAACAAAATACAGGAAGATGCTGTTCAACTAGCCGTCTAGTTTATATACATGACAAGAATCTAGGTTTCTTGCAATAGTTTCTCAACATCACTGAAATGACGGGAAACAATGCTGATATGACTACGATAAGGATAAGAAACAAGAAAAAAAATTCCCAGTTAGGCATTATGGAAAACATCACAGTATTTTTCCCATTAATGAACTACAACACATGACACGTTCACAAGGCAATTCACATTATTGTTATTTTGTCCATTAATTAATTAATTAATTTTTAAATGCACCATCTTCCCCAAAATTTCAAGAGAGCCTTTGATTGAAGGTTTTAACAGAAAAAAACAACACACCCTCTCTCTCTCAAAATGAAATCGGCTCAAAAAGATAAGAATTCGATTTAATTTTCAATCCAAAAAATTAATTAGAAGTCATTTGATTACAAAGTTGGAGAAGCAGTAATGGGAGAAGAAGAACCAGTTGGGTAGCTATGGTGACAATGAAAAGTTGTTCCCAAGGAGGGAGAAAGGGAAAGAGCAGCCATTGTTGTATATTGCAGGAGCAATAGCTAGAGATTTCTGAGTCAATTTAATCGATCTAAGGAGTAAAATTGTGAAGTGGGTTGATGAATTTGAGTTAGAATTTTGTGTGTCGAGGAATTTGAGTTAGAATTTTGTGGGTTGTTGATTAAAAATTAGAACTTTGAAGGAGAATTTTGTGAGTTTTTCTATTTTTAAGTATTACCAAGAATTTTTGTTTTTGAAACGGTACGGATCAGGTTAATCTGCTTTTTAAATTAAATTAAATTAATTAAAAGGGTGAGAATCACGCACTTGTTCATAGATGAGAAAATGGTTCGAAATGCTCTGTTTATAGAGGTATTTAATACTTTTGTGGGGTAATAGGATACAGGTGTCACTTTATGTTTTTTCTCTACTATTTTATGTAAAGTGCTTATAATGATTACCATTTGTAAGTGATTTTTGTATTAGTTTTAAATGTTCTTTTATAATGTATTCTTTTCTTATTTCTTTTTAGTTAAATATGTTTTCTGCTTATATAAAGAAATTTGTGTCTAGATTACAATTAAATAGATATTACTTATTTAGACTTTATATAATTATTGGCATGGAACATGTACAATGTTATATTTCTTATTTCCAAATGAATTAAAATTATCTCAATGAAAGATTAGATATTTTATTATATGTCATATCATTTGTGTTTTACATGGATAATATGAAATATTTGGCAGATTGTTGAATGACTATACATGCATTTATAATTAGTTCATAATTATCTAATGAACTAGTATATTGCATCTTTAATTAATAATAAAGAGATCTAAAAGTATTAAGTTCATTATGAATGATCCATATAAAATTAGATAACTATTTTAATTTTCAAACAAACACTCTTACTCTAACAATTATTTGTTTAACACTAATTGGTAAAAATTGTTGCTATATTCACCATCATTTATACTTTCTAGTGCAACATATATCCTATAAATACTTAACAATTACAAGTCAAATATTATAATAAAATGTCTAAGGACTTATGAGGAACCCGATTATCATATACTATAAGTTTATAACAATGGGTACACTTGACTACATGCGCGTACCGAAAAATTAGTATAAAATAATGTTGAGTGCCTGAATTCAGAGATAGTTCAAAATTTGAGAGTTTGTTTAATAGTAAAATACTATGGAAGCGTCAAGAAAACAACACGACAACCTATTTTCATATAAGACCATTTAAAAGCGGTAAGTAAAAGTGAATGTAATAAATCTCACAACTGACAAGTAATTTTTTATTTAGAATTTCAATACATGCTGATTGAACCTCAAAAGAAGAATAAAATACAGGAAGATGCTGTTCAAGTAGCTGTCCAGTTTATAAATCTGGATAAGAATATTCTAGGTTTCTTGTGATAGTTTCTCAACGTCACTATAATCAAAGGAAGCAGTACTGGAAAGACTAGGACAACGATAAAAAACAAGTACAAAATATCCATGCAAGGTATTGTGCACATCATCACAATCATATAGGTTACCGCCAAGGCAAAAAGTGAGACTTGCAGTTCTGACTGCAAAGGAAATCCTATTGTAAGGAAATTTATGGCGTGGAGGGATACGAAAAATCCGAGGGAGTTGAAAACCAAGAACAAGGCATAGAGCACTGGACCCCTGGTAGCCATCACTGACTGTCCTGCTAAATGCCGCGGGGGCACTACTACTATGCCATCATGACTAGTACTGTTAATGTTATTGTCATCAGGCCAGTAAGTGTCCTGCCATAAGCCTCCTGGTGGATTGAAACCTGCTTGATAAGTTGCTGTTGCAATTAGAATGGCTATCACAAGAAGGGTGTCTCTTACTTTTCCTGGAGGATCTTTGGTCTTATTGTACTTGAAGAAATCCTGAAGCTTCTTAACATTAGATCGAGGCCCATCGTCCCTTGTTTGTTCTCTGCTGGATTGTTCATTTGATGGATCTTGAACTGGAACAACCAAAACTTGCAAGTTTTCAGTCAGATAAAGCACCAGATGCTCTTAGAATTTCCTCAATATCTCTATCTCCACATTCCTCTAATAGTACCTCCAAAGGTGTAAGGCCTTTCTTGTTCAAAGAATTCACCTCAATTGTGCCCCTTACAAACAACATTCTCATCCAGCAACATATTAACAACCTGAATGAATCATTGAAAGTTAAAAATCAAGATCAAGAGGCATATATATATAATGAAAAGATTAACTTGCCTCGTATTGCTTAGTTGACACAGCAAGATGCAAAACAGTGCTTCCTTGGATATCCTCTGTTTAAAAGATCATACTTGAGGTTGTCAAGTAATAACTTGAATGCTTCAAACTGATGATCTTTGACAGCTAAATGAAGGCAAGTCTCGCCACGAGCAGACACTTCTTCTGCTGAGTCTGGAGAAGCCACAAGAAGCTCCTTCATGACATGTCCTCTGCCTTTGATTACTGCATAGTCAAGGGGAATTCTTCTGTCCTCCCCTTGACAAGGCATAGATTACGGTCAACATTCAATAGCTCCTTCACAATCTCTGTATCTCCATTTGCCATGGCAATATGCAAAGGGCTGAAACCATCCTGGTTTAGTTCTCTTGCAAATTCTGGCCTCAAATGAATAATCTCCTTCATGAACTCAAGATGGCCACCCGAACAAGCAATATGCAGAGGAGTTTCACTACCTGCTAATGAAACTTCCCTGACCAAAAGAGGATCTTCTTTGATCAAGTTTTGCAAGTGATGAACATCTCCTTTTTGAGCAGCCTCCCACAGCCTTTTTCGTTGAAGTTTGCTTTTAGTTACTGCAGTAACTTTTAGCAAAATAAGTTATTTAGTTTGAATAAATTTGAATTTTGAATTTTAGTTAGTTTGTTTATGTTGTTGAGATATTTTAGGTTGTTTAAATTTTAAATTATGCAGATTATGTGTTTTATGTTGGCTATTTAAATCCCCTCAATGCTTAATAAAATTATTGAAAGCTATTGAAAGTCATTTCAATCCATTGAGAAACATTTTCAATCTTTTTGTGCTGCCTCACTTTTAAAAAAACACCAACACTTTTGTCCATTAGATCTACCAAAGAATTATGAAATCTTTTAGCCGTTTCACCTCTGAATTCTAAAAATCTATCTCTTTTCTAGGATATAAGAAAAGAAAAGCGAGTGGACTTAGTTGACTTACATATCTTGTGTGTACTACACTATTTGCTTCCTCTTCTTTTCTTCTGTTTTTCCTTTTTCATACTGCTTTCAAATGTCATACTCGCAGACAACCCCTCTACTACCACAAGGTAAAAGTAATGCCTCATACCCCACTTATGAAATTTCACTTAGTATGTTGTTGGTGTAATATGTCACGCCCCGAGCCTACACCCTAGGCGGGACCGGCACTCGGAGACCATTGCTGGCCCCAAGCGAACCCTTGGCCTGACTTTCTTAACTCAGCGGAAACCTGACTCAACAGAATAACTCAATGCCATGCAAAGACATAAATAACTTAACTGATGAAATCAAGCCAAAAAGGCAACTCTAGTCTCAAAATAGAATATTTACATAAATACATAGATGAGAGACTCAATACTAACTGACTGACTG
>NW_006239021.1:1663307-1678910 GCF_000226075.1 Solanum tuberosum
GAATTTATGGCTGTTCAAAGTTGGCCAAAAATTCACATTTTCCATACTTAGCCAAAATTTCCAAAACTTTAAAATTCTTTCCAAAAAATGAAAATTTCCAATTCTAAGCCTCTTCAATTGTTTCGTATTGCCGGATGTTACATAATATTTCTCAGGAGCAAATCATCTGTTTTGATTTTAAAAAAAATTGGTGGCCCTTTATCCATTTTGAAGGAAAAAAGTGGTCATTTTAGCTTCGGACTCTACATTCTAGCTCTGTCCATGGAGTACAGATATGCATGAGAAAAGTTACTAAAATGCCAAAATTATAATATTCTTAATACATAATTTTATAAGTGACCGTAAAAGTTTCAGTAAAAATCTTAAAAATTGAATTCATCAAATTCAAATCATGATTTGCCTCAACGTGAAAGATAAGCAGATAACTAATGTCGTCGTTGACATTAATCGGCATTCATTTGGTTATACCTTCATCGAGCCAATTGATTAAGGAGCTCTAAAATTATAAAAATGACAATGAACAAGAGAGCACAAGGTTAGAATTATGGTTTTGAACTTTACTGTTTTAGTTTTTGAATAAATTCTAGTTAATTATTAGTTGGTTGGCTAGTTTTTACTTATTAGTAATTAGTACGTAGTTTGTTAAGATAAATTTTACAGAGATATTCTAATTTCTAGGCTAGTTTATTATTATATTTTACTGCTTTTACTCGAGTTAATATTTAAAAATGTCATTAAACTAGGAGAAAGTATTTAGTAAAGTCATTAAATTTTATTTTGTATCAATAAAATCACTCAATTTAAAGCTTCTATCTTCAAAAATCACTCAGTTTAAGGTTTTATCTTCAATTCTCACTCAACAACATTTATTATTAAAATAAATTTAACATAACAAAATAGAATATTATTTATATCATATAATCATAAACCAAACAAATAAATAATAGTAGTATACTATAGACTTTATATATTACTATACCTAACCCACCACTAATTAAGTTTGTCTAAAGAGCTAATTCCAAGAAGAAAGCAAGTCATTCTTTACTCAGATTAGTACTTTCTACTAAATTACTAATTAAGTTTGTCTAAATTCTGGGTAGAAAGCAAGTCGTTGTTTACTCAAATTAATACTTTCTGCTAAATTATTTCTACAAAATATTAATATAATAATCATTACCAAATAATGATGTTAAAGCATGCTGTCAAGTTGAAAATGCAGCGTTGTATCGATCTTTTTGGTAATTTCCGAATAACATTCTGCAATTTTATGCTTAATTAAAAATTAGTATTTTGAGAATCTAATTTGTGGGTGGGACGGATACAATAATAAATATATTCTATTATTTTATTTATTTATAGAGTTCATAATTACATGAAATAAAAAATATATATGTTACTCCCTCCGTCCCATTTTATATGATGTACTTTGATTTGGCACAAACTTTAAGAAAAATGGAAAGACTTTTAAAACTTGTGGTCCAAAATGAATGATAGAAATTTGTGTGGTTGTAAATCATTTCATTAAGGGTAAAAAAGACATTTCATAGGCAAATTGTTACTTAAAATAGAAATGTGTCATTCTTTTTGGGACAGACTAAAAAGGAAAGTGAGTCATATAAATTGGGACAGAGGGAGTATTTGTTATCTAAAATTTATTTTAATGATGAATGTAGTTGCGTGAATTTTAACTCCTTTTATTTTTATAAATGTAGAGTTCAAGAAATCAAAATAATATTTCTCTTTGACAACAGTATTTTTTTTTCTCTCATTATACGCTCTCTCTCTCTCTCTCTCTCTCTCTCTCTATATATATATATATATATAAATTTTATTTTAGATAGGGGTGTTCAGCCAGCTTATCAACACAGATCAATTCTAACTACTTGTAGAGGAAAACAACTCAAAGGCAAATCTGTTAGTTTTGATTCAGGACAAATAATGCAAAATATCACATAGAAAGCATGTAAACACATAAAAGTTGCTTCGTATGAGGACACGTTAACCCACGAGTAATGGGGACTGATTTTTTTAACAAGCAGGAATTTGCTCGTCTTATTTTGGGGCTAGGGTCTTCTTGCTGCATCTCTCGACATCTGTTGATCTGAACTCAATGTTTCCTTGTGGAATGAAAGGGGAAAAGAGAATTTTAAAAAGATAGGGGCGCCGGGCCTTGAAAGGCTGCCTACGTATCTCCAAAAGAGAATTCAGGTCCTACGTAGTTCGAATACAAAAAGGAAATTCTCATTTTCATTCATTTCTGGTGATTAAAAGGAAAGTGAAAAACGGACAATAAAGTTCCTAAAAGATAAAATGTGTTTCCATCCACGCCATTCTTCTTTCGATTGTCGCCTTAATCACGAGAGGTAATCTCGTATGCTTCGAGGGCGATTTTCTCATTCCCTTCTTTCCAACGTCCCTGGAAAGGAGGCTTATAGACAATTTCCTCCTCAAGTTCTTCTTCAATAGCTTCAGGTCCAATGCCTTCGGGACCACTACTGGTGGCCTCTTGGCTGAAAGAGTACTTTCCATGTGGCATCCGAAGTGTCATGGTTATATCTTTGAAGGTATCGCGTTTCTTCCGCACAGTAGTTGTCTCTTCATTTATAGCAGCACATTTTGTCATCTTAGCTGCCAACTCCGCGTCTAGTGCTGCATTTGCTACTCATGCAACTGCGGTGGCAAATTTCACTTCTATCCTCCTTTCTCTAGTTTCTTGGATCTCCTTTCTGAGCCGTTGCAATTCCATCCTCAAATCCTCCTCAGTTAGCTCTATGTCGATACTCTAGCCTTTTTCCATCTTAGCATCAATTTTACCTTTCCTGAGATGACAGAGTAACGTTTTAGGATTTGGTAGTAGAATTTTATTTTTGGCTGAGAAACTAAAAACTCATGGAATTTTGGTCGGATATTTTGGTAGTGACTTGTATTTGGCATTTTCAGAAATTTTTGACAAGGAGTGGGCTAAAAATGTCCTCATTCAAAGCAACATATCATATAAACAGTTAAAGCACACAACATATATCGCGTCCTAAACAGATATGTGACCCTTTTGTGCCAAGGGTAGGCATAACGAATTGAAGGATGTATATGTCTTTTTAAGCCAATTCATTATCCCCAAAGTATTTCATTAAAAACTTCAGGCCCGTCCTGAACTTTTGCCAAGTTTGGTCCTCTTGGCGATGCTGACCTCTTCCCACATAACATATATGTTCGCCTATAGGTGATCTCTTGTCAACCGAGCCCTTTCCTGATATCTGAACCTCTCTACCGACTGGATCTGTTGTTCCATTCTATCATCCAGTTCTGACATGCATTTCCTGGTTCTTCGTAGCTCTTGCTTCAACTGAGCTATGACTTTGGCGTCCTCTGAATGTCGGTGTTGATGATCCAACTCATTCTTGTCATACTTCTCTTGGAGTTGATGAAGTCGAATTTGATGCTTGGCCCCAACATCTGCAATAACACAGGGAACATTTGGACCAGGCTCGATAGTTCCGGCGAGGCTCTTCTTTAACCATTTCTTATAATCCTTAGAACATTCGGCGCGGAACCTGTTTGGTACCGGTTCACCCAATACCCTTCGAGTCTTCCATGCTCTACGTATGTCTTCAGCATAAAAGATCCGTCCATTTTCATAATCGGTTGCAAATTTCCTCATATCCGCGATTTGGGGAATCTCCTGTTTCCCTCCCAGTTGTCTAAGGACTCGACCGGGAGCATATGGTCTAGTCTCTCTTAATCCGGCAAATATCAAGTAAGGGGTCTTTTGCGCTCGAATCACCATTTGTTTTGTTACTACCAAGCATTGGATCGACCATTGCACATTTTTCTCTCTCAAACCCTGAAGTCTCGGGAACCAAAATTCTTGGCCTCCAGTCCTGTTGAAATGATTACGTTGCACCCACCAATTGTGACTTTCGAGTCTGTTCGGTCTTTCCAAGGGATCTGGTTCTGTTGGATCATGAGCTTTGATCAAGTGTCTCATCATCCACCATTGAAGTATCAGGTTGCATCCCTGAAAGAAACGTTCTCCACTTTGACACTTGTCCAAAGCCCTATAAATGTCAGCCAAAATCATGGGCGCCAAAGTGTAGTACTTAGTTGCCAACCCGTAACCCACTCCATAAAAGATAGCATGAGTGACCATTACTACACTTGGACGGACAGTGTAGTTTGGTCATTGGGGAAATACCATCATCCCAAGTAGGCATATTGCAAAGGCAAAAAGACGTGTCTCCTTCCATTTTTCTTCTGAGACAAACTCTTCTTTGAACTTTTCATAGACTCTTGCACGTCTGAATCGGTAATAAAGCTTTCGAAGTGGAATGTTTGGTCCGGGGATTCTGTCCATCCAATCGGCTTTGACGAGTGACAGTTTTTCTTTTATTTCGGCAAAATCCCATGTTTTTGGGAAAAGAAGATTCGTATCGGGTTTGAACCTCTTTTTGTTGCACATACCGACACTCTCGTAACTTGCAAGGATTTCTTCAATAGTCAGCGTCATTTCCACTTCTCCGAACCGAAATACCATGTTGTCGTTGTCCCAAAATTTAACCATTGTTCCAATCAAGTTGGGATAAGCCACCATTTCCATTAATGACGGGAGATGGCCTATGTGTCCTTGAACTATCTTCTTGTCTTCTGTGTTCATAAATTTCCACCAAACTTGTAGGTAGGGATGTGGTATGGTCACCATTCGAGTTCTCAGAGGCTCATGTACTGTATTCATCCTACAAGAAAAAACATAAAAAGGTAAGTTAACCCCCACCTCCATTTGATAAATGATTTGCTTAAAAATGACATATATATTCTTCAATTAAACACATAAACATGATTGTCTTTTATTGACAAATGTGCCAAATAGACATAAGGTGGACTTCTAATGGGCCCAACACGCCTTGGGTGTTGGGTCGACTTAGTTCAAAATGCGCTAAAAGTTAGGATTTGATTTCGCTCTACGCTAGTTGACTAAGAGTGGCTTTTGAAAGACCGGGAACCCAAAACAGACAACTTAGGCTAGAATTCACGACAACCATTGGACGCATGACGAACCAATAAATTGCCAATCATTCCGAAAAAGGGTTGAGTATAAAAAAGTCTAGTTGTGGTTCCGCAAAACTGTCCTTTAATATACTGTACATACAATAGGAAATGCCATGAAATGCAATGATAGTTCTAACAGTTTAAACACATTAAGCACAAATAAACAATTCAACAATTAATCAAATAGTCAAATCTTATTGTTAGAACTTAATTAAATCCCCAGCAGAGTCATCATTTCTGTTGTGCCGTAATTTTACTCTCTCTGGAAAAATCACTTTTTGAAATGTTCTAAGTATAAAACAATTTGAGAAAAATACTTAGAAAAAGAGTCACCACTTAATTTTTTTTTAAAATTAAGAAAACTTATAATTTTCAAAGATTTAAACAAAAAAAATCATTTGAAAATACCAAAGAAGGTTTGGGGTTAAATTTACACTTCGAGAAGGGTTTAAGCATTCGAAGTATCCGCTAACATGCGGTTGACCTGCGACTTGACTAAAACATATTTGACTATTTTTAGGAAAATAATGATTTAACATAAAAAATAATAACTTACAATATTTGATTAACTTTGATAAAATAATTAAATAAATGACGCATTTTTTTTATTATTATTATTTATTTATTTTAGAGAAAGGGACCCAAAAATGAAACATTTGAATTAAATTGCTAGTGATTAGAATGTTAATAAAAGTAGATTAATTAGAATTTATTTAATTCATTTTGAAATAATAATTTAAACCAATTTAATAAATTAAAGCATAAAAATCATTTTTTTTTTTATTATTATTTGACTATCCCTTTAGAGAAAATGACTAAGTAAGTATTCATTAAGGTTTTGACTAACATTTTTTAAAGTTTATTTGAGAAAAACATTTTTTAACATAAAACAAAAATGAGTAAAAAAAAAAAAAAGATTTAAGAGAAGAAGCATTAAAGAACATCTTTTTTAAGGACCAATGGTTTAACTTAATAAAATTTTGACCAATATACTTAATTAATAAAATAAATGAACACAAAAAAAAGAAATGTACTAAAATTAAACCAAAACAAAGAAAATAACTCATCTTTTGGAGAATCTAATTAAGCTAATTCACAATTATAAAGTTAGAGTGAATGATAAGAAAACAAACAATAAAATAATTTAAAGGCAAAGGGAAATGAATTTGGGCCTTTCTTGGGCCAGCTGCAATTGGGTTTGGGCTTTGACCCTACTTTTGCCCCTTGAAATCTTGTATATACACCAAATGTATACAGCTATATACGGGTCGCGTCATGGCCCATTTTTCTGTATATTGAACCGTATACCAATTGCATACGATCCACTTCAACCTGTTTTTTCGTTTTTGAACCTGTACATGGTATTTTAGTACGTATGCTAGTGTATACAACATGTATATCAATGTATACATGCTGTATCTCAGCCCGCTTTCAGCTTTCCGGAACCTGTTAATCCAATTTCAGGCCTTATATGATGCTTTCAACATGTACACCTGCTCTCGATGGCCTGACCAACTCAAGTGACAAAGAAAAGAGCCTTTATGGCTCAACTCGGAAATGCAAAGAAGAGAAGTCCACCATGGACTCGGGAGGGGTTCATACAACAAGCAACAAAGAGACAACATCAGCATTTGAAATAGCGAAACAAGTACAAAAGAAATAACCGAACATGTCAACACACCAAGAAAAGAGCAGATGGGCAGAAAATATAAGCCATGAGGGATTATAGCTTGCGCGAGATAAAATTACTACATAAAAATCTAAATCAATCCAAGTATATATCACCAAAGGCATGCTTGACAAGGATAACAATTCAATACATGCTAATGGGAATGCTTGAATCGCATAAAAAATGAATTAAGAACGGACATACAATGACTCTAATACATACTCAAAACAACTACTTATATAGCCAAAATAATTAAAGAGAAAGAGAGAGCAAGCCAATGATCTTGCTACATGCTAGACCGAGAAGGGAGCAACCTAAGACATGCTCTTAAAATGCGACGAAACTCACTGATTTGGATAAGAGTTAATGAATTAAAGTCTTTGTCAAAATCTAGCCTAAACAAACACATTCTAGTCAAAATAAACATGCTAACTCTAGCTTATTCATAATTAGGAAAAAATAAAATTATCAAACTATAACAATTAAATCTTCAGCAAATGGGCTACTGCTACACCACCAAAAATAGCTAAACAACATACAAATCATGCTAAGAAATATACTTTCCAAAGAGAAAAAATGACAAATCTTAAGGCAGCACAACAATTCCAAATTAACATACAACATCATAGCATATGCTTGAGCCTCACGAACAAAATCATTCGATGCCTACATATATATTGAAAAGCTAAGAGCAAGAACAAATGAACAACAACCTCTAATACATACCCAACTCTCGATTAACCATGAGAAGTCAAACATATTCAAGCGATCTCAAGATCAAAGAAAATCAGTAGATATGAACAACATCACAATTTATTCGAAAAGAAAGGAGGAAAAGTAGGAACAAAAATATTACCTTTCCTGGAGCAGCGATACTAGGACGACGAGAAGAGAGATTCCACCACTCTATTTGAATACTAAAGGCAAGCTAAGAAAATTCGAGCGGCGATCTTCTAGGAACTTAGAATCGGAGAGCTAAATATAAAATTCGTAAGTGTAAAGCGATTATTGCCAAAGAACCGAACTCAAAAAAAATAAAAAAAAAACTTTTTTCCTCCCCCAAACAGTGATCAAAAGAGATGAATATATAGCTGAAAATTAGGGGGAATTAATCGGGTGAAATTTCCCATTTGAAATTCGGACTCCTCTGCCCCTTTTCAAGATAACAGTAGAAGGGATTTGAAAATCCCTTAGAAAGGGAGAAAAGAGACGTGAGGGTGATGGGTCTGCAGGGTATAGGTTCTTGCAGGGTAGGAGACGCGATTTCCGGGTTGATTTAGCGTGAAGAAGACGAAGGCAAGCATGGGGTGAGGTCGCTTGGTATTGGGTATGTACGTATGGTATTGTTGTCGGTTGTATGTATTGTATTGTTGATGTTTGGAAGCTGCTGTGATGTTCACCTACTGGGTCTCTTTGTTGATGATAAAGAGTTGGGTCGGGTCGGAGCTAAGGGTGTGGGCTAGAGGGATTAGTTTAGGAAATGGATTGGGTGAAAGGAATGGGCTGCTGAGTTTGCAAGCAAGAAGGGAAAATGGGCTGGAGAGTTTCAGGGAAATATTGGCCCAAAAAATGGCCCTTTAATATAAAAGACTTGGTAAAGAAGTGGCTACAATTGCATTACAAAGACTTAGCCGATTCGAACTTAATTGTGATAGATTCGGCTAGTAATTAAATAGGATGAATTGATATTAATCAGTTAACAAGCTTCTTAATTTTAACGACATAAGATAATGAATTAAAATTTAAAATAATTAATTTAGCTACAAATTAATTAACTCGAAATTATGACTATAATCTAAACCAAATTAAATTAACAAAATATTTAACTTAAAAATGGGAAATCTTTTGAGACGATGTTCAAATATTTATAAAATATACTATTTACACATATAATTATATGAAATATATTTATTACTTAAAAATTATAAAAACCGATTGAAATTACTTAAAATAGCCTTGAAAAAATGTTTGAATTTTATAAAGCTAATTATTCTAAATCGTTTAAAAACTAAGAAGCTCAAAAACTAATCCGTATCGTGGAGGGTCAAAATTGGGTGTCAACAGTGATTAATTGTTAATGTGTGATGTTTGAGAATGATTTGAAGGCTTATTGCTTAATTGTTAATGTTGTATCACGGTTGCATTGTTGTGAATTGTGTCTTGTTATGAAAATGGTCATATCCTCATTATTTATGTGAACATGTCATTTGCATTGGTTCTGAGACATTTATGTGACAAGAGAATGTACAATTTCGAGGGACGTATCGCGCGCCGCGATGGATACTATATATCGAGGGACGTATCGCGCACCATGATGAATATTATTATCGAGGGACGTGTCGTGCACCGTGATGGATATTATTATTGAGGGACGTGTCGCGCACCGCGATGGATGCATGGACAGATATGTCCCCGATGGGTCCCGGACTGAGAGACAGCGGGTGTGTATCACTAGGTCAGACATGCATCACTATACTTGACATTGCATTGAACATATTTATCATTAGTGAACTTGATATTGTGTTTTGATGATCTTGTGAGTGTTTTTCTGTAGAACTTTAATTGATGAATATTGAGTTTGTTGTTGAGGATATGTAATTGTTAGAGTGTTATTGTTGGGCTGTGTGCTATGTGAATTATGAACTGTAAGGTTGGACTGGTTTTATGCAGGTTGTAGTTGTGGAGGTTGTGATTGATGAATATTGAGCTTGTTGTTGAGAATATGTGATTGTTAGAATGTTGTTGTTGAGATATGGGCTTGTAAATTGTGAACTGTTAGGTTGGACTGGTTTTATGTAGGTTGTAGTTATGTAGGTTCGGTTGGGGTGTAAGGAGTACCTATATTATATCCTCTTAGCTTGTGTTTAGAGGTTTACTTGCTGAGTACCGTGTGGTTTGGTACTCACCACTTGCTTCTACAATTTTTTGTAGGTTACGTGCTTGGATTTTTTTGTAGTACTTGTCATTCTCTTCTTTTCCGAGGCTTCTTGGAGATTTGTGAGGTAGTTGTTTGTCATCTCATCGGACCTTCTTACTCCTATTTATGATCTTGTTCTATTCTAGAAACAATGTCACGTGAGACATGTGTTTTTCTTTTGAATCAATTGTAATACTTTAGAGGTTTGTACACGTGACAACCAAGTTTTGAGGGTTTTATTAAGTTGACTTAGTTATCCGCACTTGTAATATTTTGAGATTTCAATATGTTTTACTTCCGCATTTTTGTGATATTTGGGTTTTAGGCTAACTTGTCTTAGTGGGATAAGACGAGTGTCATCACATCCATTTTGGGGTCGTGACACTCACACTATATTAAGAGAAAAGAAATATTTCTCTCATTTAATTATGAAAGGGGCCAATGTCAATATAATATTCGATAGTACAAAATAAAATTTGATTTTCGATGCACCGAAGTTCTATATATAAGTATAACAGCAATACAATTAATGGAATATATGTTTGAATCGCCAAGTATAACTTTGAGGATAGTTGTGTACCATTTTCAATACTTTGAGGGTATTTCAGGCCCTTTCCATTAAATATTATTATATATATAAGTATAAACAAAAGCGTGTCTCCAATCCTTCTAGAATTTGGATTATAAATTTCCTTTTTCCAATTACAGGATTTGTATATTCAATTATGGAAATTAAGTTTCCATTAAGTTCAATTATAAAAATAATTTCCATAAATTTCCTTTTTCTAATTACAGGATTTGCCATTATTTAATCTTAACGAATAGTTGGACTGAATAATTTCGGCTAACCAAATATAAGTTTGGAAATAGTACTCCATTATGCCCTACTAATTAGCTGCCTAACTTTTTTTTGGATTTTGTTTTTACCGTCATTGTTGAACATCTTTTACAAAGTTTCTTATGAGTTTGGCATACAATTTATTGTCGAATGCTTAGGAAATTTCTAAAGTAATTAATTGTGATGAAATCCACATTTGGTACCAGTAGGTCTACCCAATACATAATTCTTCAAGCATTTAGAATCACCAACTCTTCTATTTTATATATTTCCAAATAATTATTTTTGTTAAATAGTTGGTTTTTGTTAACTCTCAGGATCAAAAGCACACACTTTAAATAATTAAAGATTAAATGTACATAGTCAATTAACACAGACACTAACACTGAAATTATGCAGTAATACATGGACTAAAACCACTATTTCCCCAATTAATATTTATTAAAGACCTTTGGTCCTGTATAATTCCTCTCACCTTTCAATATTTCATTGTTATTTAATAAATATTCAAAGTAGGAAAAATTAGCAAACTAGTCAAAATCCCTTACATAATTATTAAAAATATCTATACTTTAAAATAATTATTAAAAATGTCAATATGTCAATATTTTATCAAATATAATGTATTCTAATATAATTTATTTACTTTCTTTTTTTTCTCAAATTGAGCCCTTTTTTTTACTCCATTACCGGGTGAAAAGAAAAAACTTCATTACCCACTTTTTTCTCTCCAAATTTTTTACTCACATTCTATACTTTCTTTCTCATAGGATTTTTTCCTTTATTCCCTCTCCTCAAGTAACTTAAACATTGCCTTGTATCACCCGCTTCAAGACTCTCAACAGATCGAGAAAAAATCAAAGGGGATGATGTTGTCGAACACATCATTAGCCGTGAAATTGAACAAAGGACACATTGTAACCGGAGGTGGTGAAGAGTAGAAGTGAAGCCTTTATCTTTATTTTGACAATTGAGGAACTGAGTGTATTAGTTTTAATACAAGATCTTTTTGAAGTAGCTATGAAATTCTCTAGACTCTCTATGACACAATTATGGCTTTGAATTTTCATTAAGATTGTGACATTTTGCTAAATAATAATAATAATAACAATAATAAAAATAAAAATAAACTTTCTTTTGTTTAAATCGAAATTCATCCACTGTTTTAAGAAATCTTAGAATTCAATCAAAAAATGTCCAACCTTTAATACAGATTGTTTAAATCTAAGAAATTATTTTTCTCTACCATTTTTCATATTGTATTCTTTTTTATTATTAGGTGTTTTTCAGAATGTAATTTAATTATTTAATTTTTTAGGTAATTATAAAAAAAAATTAGATGACGAGGCAGAGTCTTACTAATGCACAAGTGAAAACAGATTCGGATTTGAGTTTGGTGAACAAAATATCAGAAAAAGGAACATAACATACGAAGAAAAAGAAGATAGAGAGACTTAGAAAAGAAGGTTGCGAAAATTGTATTCATACCAAAATTGTATTCATATTGATTTTTGTTTGTCAATTGTCTTGCTTTTACTCAACATTTGTGTTTTTACTAAGAACATTGTATTATTTTTTTTAGTTTGTAGTTATTCCAATAGGTATGCCAAATGAATTTGTATTTCTTAAGCACAAATGTATCTTATTCTTTCACAGTCAATTTTTATTTTTTTTAGAATATTGTATCATTTCTCAACAAATTGTATTATTTCCGCTATGTATGCTATTTTTTTCAGAATCTTGTATTTCTATTTCTTTCAAACTCAATTTGTATTTTTTTAAGAATATTGTATTCTTCCTCAACAGAATTTATTATTTCCACTATGGGTGTATTTGGTATGAAGGAAAATGTTTTTTATGAACAGTGTTTTCCTAGAAAATGTTTACTTGAAAAACAAGTAAATTTCTAACTTGTTTTTTCATGTTTGGTTGGTGAGTAGAAAATATTTTTTAATGTTTGGTTGGTGGATGGATTTTTTTTTTTATCTGATGGAGATTTGTGAGTAAAATTTTAAATGTTTGAGTTGATATCTTTTTTAGTTTTCTAATCATTCACTTCAAATTAAATGTCCACCTTCTTCTGTGCTGTTCCCAGATTTTAAAATAATTTTGGTGTTTTTAATGAAATAAAAACAGTTTTTTTTTAATGAACATGATAATCTTCTCTCGTATTGTTCCAATTTTATCCGAAGTGGAAGGGACCGGAAATATTGACATTTTTAAGCTTCTTCTGTTACTAAGGTATAAAGAGAGTGAAATATTAATTATTGAAGGAGGAATGATCTAAGACACCCCTATATTTGACTCCATTTGTCAGTTAGACCCTTTAACTCATTACTTTGCCAAATGAGTACTTAGACTCGATAAAACTCTATTTTTTGAATCCCTCTGACCATTGACCAAACTTATGTGGCATAAAAATGGTTGAGTTGGATAATTGCCTGATTACACGCGTTTTGCAGCAAGTGACTACAATATTTTTATTTTTAAAATATTAAATTACACAACAAAATAATAGTAATATTTTTAAAAAAAATACAAATCATTTCTTCTTCTTCTTCAGTCCCACCCAACCCTTCTCTTTTCGTCTTCAATCCCCAGCCCACCCCTTCTCTTTTCTTCTTCTTCAGTTGAGTACTCACCCACTCATCCACCATTCTTTCTTCTTTTTTAGTACCCACCTCATTCTATTTTCTTTTTCATCGTCTTCTTCGATAAACACCCTCCATTACTGTCACTATTACCATAAAAAAAATTTATATAAAAAAGTTAGTTACCTAAAAATATACCTCTGGTTAAATCCATTCTTCATTTTTATGTTCTTGTATAAAATTTTCAAGATCTATTATATTTTTTTGGATTATTCACAAAACAAACTTTTTTTAATTTGAAATTTCTTTGATATTTGAATTTATCGATTAAAAATAAATGGAATTGATCTTCATGTAAACCTAATAGCTAATGAATTTTTGTGTTTAAAAAATTTTTTGGGTTTGAAAACGATGGAAAAGGTGGGAGTAGAATGCGATTTTTTTTTGTGGATGAGGAGTGGAAATGGAGAAGATGATGAAGTGGGAAATTGGGGAATGGAGGAACGGTACCTTTTTAAAAATATCATTTATCATTTTTAATAATTAGTTTCTGATGTGTCATTAAATATTTTTGAAAAATTATGATGTGTCACTAAAAAAATGATGTGGAGTTCAACGTGTAGCTGCGTGTATTACACTTCCACTAATCAGGTAAAAAAAGAGTTTAAAATAATGTGTTTCGTCGAATTTAAGTGTTCATTTGGCAAACTGGTGAGTAAGAGGATCCAACTAACAAACAGAACCAAATAAAGGGTCTCTCAGATCATTCCGCCATTATTGAATCATTTAATGTTGTTATATTACAATAAGATACATAGGAGAAAATTATAAAAAAGGATGGCTAAAAAGAAAGTGTCACATTAGTACTCTTCAATTATTTAACTTTGTAATATTAGAACAATGAGCAACAAGCGAATTGCTATATTTTGTTTTTCCTTTTCAAGTCTAAAGATCACGACGTTTTATTCCATGTCATTGATTTTTAAATAGGAAACTAGAGTGGTCAAAATGGGTTTAACCCTTAAAGGCCAACCCAACTCAATTAAGCTTTCTATTGGATTAAGATTTATTAAGCTCATTTTAAACTGGGACTTATAAGATCAACTATAGTCAGCCCGTTGGCCCTTGAGGCTTGAACTAAGGCAAAAGTATAAGGTTTAGTTATTGATCTATGGAAGTTATATCCCAAAGTGTTAAAACATATGGAACGACTTTGTACATTATTCTTTTAGTTGTTTGTAATTTTGGTAATCATGTGACATGACGATGTCAAAAGTAAAAAATGTATCACTAATTAAGCTAAGTCAAACACTTCTTCAATATTTGATTTTGATTTAAAATATAAAGAGGATATAACTAACCAGAAAGCAAATAATATGATCAATAGCCTCACTAGCAAAAGTAACAGTGTTGTATTCCTTGAGAAATCAGAATGAATTACAAGTGAGAAGGGTAAACTATTTATATGTTACAAAGGTAAGGCATTAGTCAATGAACAAGCTCCACTCGAGCCCTAAAGTACTAGGACACGAGCTCTAAACTATTTATAGGAAGATGTTGTTCAACTATCTAAACAGTTCACAAATCTTGATAATAAATTTAGGTTTCTTGCAATGGTTTCTCAATAACTTTGTAATGTGAGGCAAGAATACTGGAAACACTATGGAAAAGATAGTAAATAAGAGAGAAATTCCCCGGTTAGGCGTTATGGCAGACATCACAGTATCATAGGTTGCTATCAAGGCAACAAGTGAGATCTGCAGTTCCAATTGCAAAGGAAATCCTATGGTCAGGAAATTTATAGTGTGAAGGGACACGAAAAATCCGATAGAGTTGAAAACCAAGAACAAGCCATAGGAAATTGGATTGTTGGTTCCCATCACTGATTGTCCTGCAATTCGTCGCAAGGACATTATGCCATCACTACTGCTGCTGTTATTGTGATCAGGCCAGTAAGTGTCCTGCCAAACACCTCCTGGTGGACTAAGTACTGTTTGATAAGTTGCTGTTGCAATTAAAATAGCTATAACAAGAAGGGTGTCTCTTACTTTTCCTGGACAATCTTTGGTTTTATTGTACTTGAAGAAATCCTGAAGCTTCTTAGAATTAGATCGAGGCCCATCGTCCCTTGTTTGTTCTATGCTGGATTGTTCATTTGATGGATCTTGAACTGGAACAACCCAAGATTGTGGCAAACCTTCTTGTTGCGAAGTTTGCAAGTGTTCAGCAGATACAGCACCAGATGTTCTTAGAATCTCCTCAATATCTCTATCTCCACATTCCTTAAGTAGTACTTCCAAAGGTGTAAGGCCTCCTTTGTTCAAAGAATTCACATCAATAGTGCCTTTAGCAACAAAATTTTCGTCGAGTAATAGATCAACAACCTGGATGATCATTTCTCTTATCTGTTATTGAAATTTAAAAGTTGATATGATGAGTTAAAAGGCATAACGAAGATACTTACCTCGAATTGCTTAGTTGACGTAGCAAGATGCAAAACAGTGTTTCCTTGGATATCCTTCTTGTTTAAAAGACCATACTTGTT
>NW_006239021.1:1679605-1686429 GCF_000226075.1 Solanum tuberosum
AATGTATATAATTGTTGTGCTAAAATCATACCTAATTGAGTTGTAGTTTATTTAATTAGACATTTGGAGATTTATGTATTTCTTAATCGTGTATTTAGATATGTAAGCAATTCAAAGTCAATTTAATGTTAATTGTTGTGCTAAAATCATCTGAACCTTTGTTGAATGGATCAATTAATTCAGAACATGACATGTATATAAATAACTTGCTCTTATCTTGTTCAAATAGTGATTATGAATTATAAAGGTTATGTTTAATAAAGCTAGTATGTCAATTCATTGAAATAAAATTGAGGATTAAGTTGAATTGTCAGGAAAGCATATTAATGGCATTTGATAGTAAAATTGATAAGTACTTATAGTAACTTCGTCCGCACAGACTTAGAAATGGGAAGAAACCACTTAACATTTTTTTGACTATCTAGAGTTTTGGTCTCCCATGACGTTCCCTCACTTTATTGATCACTATGCTACACCTTTGGACGGATCTATTGACAACTGCAGCCAATACTTGAATTGAGGTAATCCTAATATTAAGGTGGTTAGCAAATTCAAAGTTAATGATAATCATATCATCATATTATACTAAAAGTGGGAAGAATGTTAGGCAAAAGTTAGATTATCATTTTGTCGCTATAGCACATACAAATACTATTAATCATCTAATAAATTGCTAATTAATTATTAAATAGTAAATTTTAGTTACTACAAGGGAGAGTTACACATTAAGCCAATATCAAATTCTTTCGGTTACAATTTATTTATGTTGTATGGTGAATTAATATTAAATTGTTATAAGTAATTATTATCAAGAAGACAAAAAGATTCATAACTATATTGTTCAATGAATTACAGGTGAAGATCAAATGTTACATAATTAAGTAGGAAATTGATGTGCCTCTTTTATTGTTTTTCCTTTCATCTCCCCCCACCTAAAGTTTTCCTATTTAAAGTCACCTAGAAAGGGAAATGAATTTACAAATCTCATATCTGATCTTCTTACTAAAGTATGTTAATGTCAATTCTCTTTATAAATTAAGATCCATTTTCTCATCTTTGGTATATCATTTCTTTCTTCTTTTTTGATTTTTCTTTCTGGTCATAGTCATAGACCGCAAGAAGAAAAGTTGTCATCAATCTTTGTAGAATTGTTAAGGGCAATAACATTATTGTTGTATTTGGGTCAAAGACGTTATGATTGATTGATTGATTGTAAAGAAGGTTTGGAAGAAAATAATACTTTCTTTATTCATGTTGTATGACTTACAACAAAATAATGAATTATTTGTACTATTTTATGTAAAGTTCTTATAATGATGACCATTTGTAAGTGATTTTTGTATTAGTTAAGTAAATGTTATTTTATAATGTATTCTTTTCTTATTCCTTTTTAGTTAAATATGTTCTCTGCTTATATAAAGAAATTTGTGTCTAGATTACAATTAAATAGACATTACATATTTAGACTTAATATAATTATTGGTGTGGAACATGTACAATATTATATTTCGTATTTCCAAATGAAATTAAAAATTATCTCAATGAAAGATTAGATATTTTATTATATGCCAGATTATTTGTGTTTTACATGGATAATATGAAATATTTGGAAGATTTGTTGAATGACTATACATGCATTTATAATTAGTTCATAATTATCTCATGAACTAGTATATTGCATCTTTAATTAATAATAAAGAGATCTAAAAGTATTAAGTTCACTAGTGAATTTGACTGAAAATAATATTTTTATAATTTCATATAGCGAAAATAAATTTTAATTTTGTCATATTGATTAAAACACAAAAATAATATTTTTATTGGTGTTAGATGAACCACATTTAAAAATAAATAAATTTGCTTTTCAATTAAAAGAAAAATGAAATAAAACCTAATAAAACTAAAATCATAAAAACACACAACATATTTTTTAACAAAGTGAAGTACATATGACATTATTATGCATATTTGATATAGTCTTTGAGACAATATATTGAAAAGAGCACAAATTTTTTTCTTCAAAAAATTGATGAACGTACAATAATGTAGTTGTCTAAACAATGATACTTACTCATGGCATCTCTATGAGAAACTTGCATAATTATGCTTTCTAGACTTATTTAGCACACTTATATGGTGACAATAGAGAGAATGACTGATCATCTAATTTAGGAATAACTTCACCAATTAAGAGGATCCTGTAATTGTCATACAAACATCTAATGTAACAAAATATTGTGAAAATTTATGATTACTATCAAGATAAATTCTCATCTCCTACTTGTACGTGAATCCCTAGTATTCTCCCACAAATTTTCTCATCAATCATCTCAATTTGTTCTTTGTCTCATGGATGACTTTGTATTCCACATTAGTTAGTCCACTTGCCAAACACATTCTATAAAAAAAATATATAATAACTTCAACATACATAATTTCACAATACATTATGAGAATTAAGGTGATCAAGAAGTTAAATAAGAGATTGGACATACCAAAGAGAATTTAATTAGTGTCGTCTGGGTTTCATATGTGAAGAGTGAAAAATTATAAATCAATTCACCTTTTGTCTTGAAATAAATCGCATTCCACATTCTTCAAATCTTATTCCTTATCATCAAATCATGTCTATTATAATGATCAACTCTGGAAAAAAAAGGAAAAATATGTTAGACTAACAATCTAGTTAAAAACAAATATAGTAAGCAAGCTACTACATGAAGAAAAAAAATACACTTCCAATCTATATATAGTACAAAAATATAAAATATGAAAAGACACAAAATTAATTAAAATATAATTACTCAAAAATTAATACATACTAATTAATATAATTGAAAATGAAGAAACTGTTGGTGGAAAAACCGAAAAGGAAGAAAACTTACAAGTTACAGCTAATCATTAATTTCACAATACAGAAAAATTAAAATCTCTTAATTAGTGCTAATTTTTAGTCATTAGTTATTTTGGTATAAGAAAACTTACAACTAATCAAATAAATGTTCCTTTTTGGTTAATTTTAGTTACCTCCAATTTTAGTAGTAATTTAATTTAATTAAATTAAGTAAAATTCACGTTCCGTTTTAAGTTAATGCTATACTCAAATTAACATTATTTTTTGGTTAGTTACTGTCGATTTAGCAGTAACTTAATCAAATTAAACTAACCAAAATTAACGTTTTCTTTTTAGTTATTGTACATTTATAGTCATTGTATCATTACTTTTGGAAGAAATAAATGTTATGAAGGCTCATATTTTTGAATAATTTTTTAAACATATTTTTGAACAGAAAATGAAAGTAAAAATTGAAAATTCTGAAAAATAGATAAATAGTGATACTGGTCATTGAAGCATATCAATGATCCATATAAAATTAGATAACTAATTTAATTTTCAAAAAAACACTCTTACTCTAACAATTATTTGTTTAACACTAATTGGTAAAAATTGCTCCTATATCCACCATCATTTATACTTTCTAGTGCAACATTTATCCTATAAATACTTAACATTTACAAGTCAAATATTATAATAAAATGTCTAAGGACTTATGAGGAGCCCGATTATCATATACTATAAGGGGTCGTTTGGTACAAAACTTAATAGCACGGGGATTAGTAATGCAGGGATTAATAGTGCATGTATTAGTAATGCAGAGTTTATTTTTATCAAGTGTTTGGTTCATTGTTTCCCACCTCATCTTGTGTTTGGATTGAAACTCTTTAAAAATATTCTTTCCAATTATACCTTTTTGAATTATTATGTAATTGGGTTTGTTGTGCCGTAATTTTCTTACCTTTAGAAAAATCACATTTTTGAAATGTTCTAAGTATAAAACAATTTAAGAAAAATACTTAGAAAAGAGTCGCCACTTAATTTTTTAAAGAAATTAAGAAAACTTATAATTTTCAAAGATTTAAACAGAAAAAATCATTTGAAAATATCAAAAGAGGGTTCGGGGTTCAATTTACACTTCGAGAAGGGGTTTAAGCATTCGAAGTGTCCGCTAACATGCGGTTGACTTGCGACTTGACTAAAAGGTATATCAGTGTATATGAGCATATATATCAGCTCTTTTGATGTATCTCTTGCTTCTGAACACCTGCATTTCGCCTCAGCCCTCTGTTTTTGCGTTTTGGGCCTACATATTAGCGTATACCGCTGTATACAACATGTATACAGCCCATTTTTTACTTTCCGGGGCCTGTTTCAGCTTCCCTTTCACCGCAAATATGAGGATGACTCGAAACGACTCAAGGATATGCGAGAGTGGAGTCCAAAGTGAACTCGGATTGGTATCACATGCAAAGATAACAAAAATAAAAGATTAGCACTTGTATTTGTGAAATAACAACTCTTAGTGACAAATAAGACTAAAGATTAGGATATGGATTAAGCCACTGTTAGTGAACAAAGGGAGTAGTGACATGCTAAGATAAACATTCTAATCAACCAAAGAGTCATAAAGTAATAGATCAGAATATCTAAAATCGGATAAACATGAGATAACTCATCTTAGTTAAAACGGATAAAATCTCCACAAATGAGCCATCCAAGATAACTAAATTTATTTAAGGTTCCCGGACATGGTTCAGCAAGGGGCCAAGGGCTCACTGATGCAAAGGAAAAGCACCATAAGTTTTGACTCCAAATAATAATATATATCAATCCAATGCATGTACCCGTTAAAGAAGCTTGAAAGAATATGAAATCACATGGTAGTTTGAAATCTAAGTTAAACAAAATGCCTTCTTGAAAGGATAATTCATGTGATGAAGTAACCAAATCATTACTGTCTTTAGTGATAGACACTACTGCCAAGACATTCATATATATATATTCTCTCCATTTCTTCTTTATTTATTTATTTTTTCATTTGTTGAAAGGAATAAGGAAAAATATTTTTCTTTCTATAACACAAGCATAAAAAAAAAGCGTGAAAACTATTTAATAGAACAAATGGCCATACATTAAGGCATAAAACATACGCGGCAAATGTTGAAGCCTAACCAACCAAATGCTATCGTACCAACAGGTGAGGGAATGAGCTGAATATTTAAATCTCATTGCAATATGCATAAAGAGGAGCTAATAGAACTCCATTAGTGACTACTAAGTATATACTTTTACACATAATTCTAAGTTAAAACAAAATAAATCAAGTAAATAACAACAAAATAAATCGAGTAAATAACAAGAAGGAAAGGAGAAGAAACCACCTTTTTTCGGGCAGCGTCCTGAGACGAGAACGAGCTAGCTACGAGAGGATTCCACCAACACGCCTGAGAAGTACTGGATCGGCCAAACTATCTCTTATTTTTTAGATGAATTTTCTTAGTTTCAAAGACTTTTTTTTTTCCCCACCTCTTCCAACTCTATTTTTCTTCCTCCTTGCAATATGCATAAAGAGATGAATATATAGATGGAAATTAGGGGGAAACGGGTATAATTTTGAATTTTGAAATTTGAATTCCTTTCCCTTTTCAAGACGACAGTGGAAGGGATTTGAAAATCCCTTAGAAAAGGGGAAAAGAGACGTGAGAGTGGTTGGATTGCAGGCGAGGAGGACGACTTTTCTCCAGATTTGCCGGACTGATGCGACTGATTGCTGCTGGATTGCTGGAGGTTCTGGGTTTTGATTTTTTGCTGGAGAAAGAAGAAGAAAAACGTACAGGGGTCATATGGGTCTGTTTTGGTACTGCTGTAGGAATGGGTTTCTATTGGAGTTGAATTGGGCTGAGAATTGTATAAAAGAAGTGGGCTGAAAGTTGGGAATGTTGGGCCAAGATTTGGTCTTAAAATTGGAAGAAAGTGGACTATGGAAGTTGGCAAAATGAGGCTTAAATTGCAATTAAAAAATAAAAAAAATGGCCAAATGAATTTCAATTGTAGCCAATCAAATTAAGAACTTAGTCGAATTGATTAAATTAGTAAATTCAACTAATAATTAAATATGACGAATTAATAAAATTAATTAATGAGCTTCTTAATCTTAACGAAATAAAATAATCAACTCAAATATAAACTAAATAATTAAAAATATAAACTATTGTATAACTAAACTAATTAACCAAATATTTAATTAAAACAAAAATATTTTTGAGACGATTTTCAAATATTCATAAAATATACTAATTATATAAAGCATATATATTATTCAAAATTTAGAAGACGTAACAAAACTACTTAAAATAACTTGAAAACTTTAGTGAATTTTATAAAATTAGTTATTTCAAATCGTTCCAAATTGAAGAAGCTCGGTGATTAATTAATATTGTGGAGGTCCAAACTTGGGTGTCAACAGGGTTAAGGTAGATAATTACCGGATAATATTTTTTTTTTATGGCCTTCTAATTAGCTATGAGAAGAACAATTTTGTTGTCATATTTGCTATTTTTTCACTTGAATTATGTGAGGATATAACTGTCATCTTAATAAATTGATCACTCACAAAATGTCAATTTTCAATTTTAAAAAGATAAACAATCTACTTTTAAAATCGAAAAGACGGTCAACAAATGGTAAAATTGAATAAACCATTTACATTTACACATAAAAATTGCAAGTTATAGTTTAAATATGTATGTAATTTTTTAAAAAAAATCAAAATACAAATAATTAGAAAACCACACAAATATATATATATATATAATACATTCAATTAAGATCGCAAATGTCATGTAGTGATATATTTGCCTTTTAATCAGTAAATGTTAAATAACTAACATTTCATAATTGTATTGGATTTATTTAGTAACAAACAACTCTCTCTAAATAATTTGTAAGCTAATTTAATTAAATAAATTTACTAGTGCAAATATAA
>NW_006239021.1:1686443-1701970 GCF_000226075.1 Solanum tuberosum
GGAGAGGGCATTCTCTATTTTACTCTCCAAATATAGAGAATGGAGAGTAAAATAAAGATGGGTTGGAGATAGTCTAATTTATTTAAAATAAGTACCTTTGAGAAATACATTGATTCCTCCCAAGGAACTAATCTATGTTGACACCTAATTTTGACCCTCTCCGATAATAATTAATTTCGAGCTTCTTAATTTTCAAATGATTTAAAGTAATTAATTTTAGAAATTTTGAAAAAAGAATAAATATAATAGAATGATTTGCGAGTCATTTCAAATAGTTTGATACTTGTTATAATTTCTTAAATGATAATATGTCTTTTATATAATTATGTATATAATTAGTGTATTTTATAAATATTGGAAAATCGTCTCAAAAAGATTTTGTTTAATTAGATATTTGGTTAGTTTGTTTAGTTATCTAATAGTTTACAATTTTGAGTTAATTAGTTAGTTTATAATTAAGTTAATTATTATATAATTATGTGTCTAATTAGTATATTTTACGAATGTTTGAAAATTGCCTCGAAAGGATTTTAGCTTTATTTAAATATTTGGTTATTTAGTCATTTATATTGTTAAAGTAATTAGTTTATAATTAAGTTAATTATTTTATTTCGTTAAGATTAAGAAGCTCGTTAATTAAGTAATATTAATTCTTCTTATTTAATTTGTAGTCGAATTCGCTAGTTTATTAAATTTAGCTAATTTTTAAATCCGATAGAACTTTTTCTTTTAAACCAAATCAAGCCATTTGCCAACTCCCATAACCCATCTTATTTTTCCAATTCCAAATACCCATCTCCCAAGCCCAACCGACCCACTCCCATTTCCTCCCAATTCCCAGCCCACTCTTTTTTTTAGCCCATAAACCGGCCCAATTTACTCTTATTCTCAATTCCAATTCTCCCAAATAATACGTACGTACAGCAGTCCACTTATCAAAAATTTCCAGCCCAACATACCAAATACCCATTAACAACAATACAATATTCCCACAGTCCTTTTCCAGACCCACGTTTCTTCTTCTTCTTTTTCTTCAGCACCGACGCGGCAACTCAGAGATGTCGACGACAATTCCAAACAACGCCTGTACGCGCCTCACGCGAGGATGAACATCAGCGAGTTCACGGAAATCATCACGGCGTGAAGAGACGCGTGAATCAGTGCAATACGCATAGCCAGGCAGCACTCTGTTTTTCTTTGTCTTCTTCTTCAGACGTCCTTTTCAGTTTGTACAAAATCGCAGCAGGCAGCAGACACGCGTTTTCTCCCCTTTGCTCTTCCGGAATGGGTTGAAATGGCAAGGAAAAGGTGTCTCCCCAAAGTGGTGAAAGGAATTTGAAGTTTGAATTTTTGGGACCCTTGATTCCTATTCGATTTTCACCCGCTTTCCCCCCAATTCGCCAACCCTAATGTCCTTCTATATATTCCTTTTTTCGTTTCAGTATTAGGGGGATTTTTTTTGAAAAAAGTAAAAAAAAATACACCGAACACTTTAAGGAAAAATAGCAAAAAATAGATATAAGATACACTTTAAGGAAACACAAGGAGGACTTAGTTTCAAAGATTAGGCTCGACTATTCTGCTCTAAATTCCTAATTGCTTCTCGAGTTTTTGTGATCGTGGAAGTTCGTCTCCGCTCGCGCTGTCCCCATTTCGCTGCACGAAATAAGGTAGAACTCTCTCATTCGTGATACCTTCCTCGTTTATCTGTATTCCAGTGCGATGCTACTGGCCATATGTTGTTTGCTATTTGCTTGATATTAAGCTCTAGACGATTTGATACGTTATGTTCTTCTTTAAATGATTCTGGTATTTACTCTTAAGCATTGATCCAAAATCTTCTTTAACCATTTCGTAGGTGGTATTTCTCTGTTTTGAGTTTATTTCGTTGCTTGCTTTCTCTTTATTTTGTTTCAATGTATGAATCTATGTCTTCTTGTCTTCCACGGCCCAGATATTAGGTCTCTTCCACTCTGCTGCTATAATATTATCTCTTTCCTTTTCGAAATAAGGCAGAATCTAAAAAATAAATATGAAATAGTTGATATGGAGGTTGTATTTGGTTTTATTCATGTTTGTTTAGCATAGTAGTCGGCTAAACCTTGACTCGTTGGTTTCATGTTGGTTCTCTCATCCATGTTTCTCCTTGTTATTTTATAGCTCATTTAGTGATCATTGTTAAGTCTTGTTCTCTCTGACGTTGTCTATTTTTGTCATGCTTCCTGTCCATTTGTTCGGAGTATTATTACCCGATTCTTAGAGTCTTTTGTGTAGTTCATCACGGTACTCTCTTGACCTGTTTCTGAGTGTTGAAACACAACTATTCTTACTTCATTCCCTTACTTGAACTAAAAATTAAAAAAAATGTGAAAGTTCGTCTCTTATTTTGTCTCGCCGTATTAATATTTTTGGGATGATTCGTATAGGAACAAAGATGTTAATTTCATTTTAAGTGTCATATAATCTGATTTTATTTTATTTTATCTATTTTCTTAATTCTATTTTATTTTATTTATTATTATTATTATTATTATTTTAATATTCTCAAGAATGTTAAATTATAATATGCATCTTTCTTTATTGTTTGGAGTTTACTGTCGGTGAAAAATGAAAAGATGTTTGTGAGCATTCCGTTAATAATGAGCTAAATATTGGTTTATCATGGATTGTTTTTTGGGATTTTAGTGCTTTCTCGGCCTTCGCGTTTCATCTTATTTTTGAGTGGGTAGTATGTAAATATTAGAATATGGTAGTATGTAAATATTAAAATATGGTAGTAGATAATGTTAGAATATGGTAGTAGATAAATATTAAAATATCGTAGTAGATAACCATTAGAATATGGTAGTACGTAAAATTCTAGAATAAATATGGTAGCATATAAATTCTGTTTTATTTGATTCTTACTTACTAATATCCATTTTGTGTTTGCATGTGGAATCTGCCCGAGTTCTCTATGAACTCCAGTCACATTCCTCTCACATTTCGAGAGAGCCATAAAGGCTCAATTTCCCCTCTTTCGAGTCAGCCAACTATAAAAATTGACATACAGGTGTCAGAGTCGGAAAAATTCGAAGCAGAAGAGAAATGAAAGATTGGACCAAAGGCCCACTTTCACACGAAAGAAATTTGTATTTTGTTATTTTTGGGACTAAGCCCATTTTATTGGAATTATTATTATTTGTTAGTTATTAGGACAGGTACAAAGGTGGCGGAAATGGGGCCAAAGGCCCAAAACGAAAATAGGCCCAAGTACTGGCTCAGGCGGACAGATCCAGACTTGGGCCCATTTTTTTTCTTTGCCTATCTATTGGAATTATTATTATTTGTTAGTTATTAGGACAGGTACAAAGGTGGCGGAAATGGGACCAAAGGCCCAAAACGAAAATAGGCCCAAGTACTAGCCCAGGCGGACAGATCCAGACTTGGGCCCATTTTTTTTCTTTCCCTATCTATTTTACTGTTATTACGTGTTTATTTGTTAGAATCAATCTTAAGGTTTAAAAAGTTCAAATCTCCGAAAGACGCCCATTTCGAATTAATCACTTAACTAAGTTATTCGTCTTTACTTGACTTAATAAATGAATAAATAAATAAGTTTACAAAATATTTCGCTTAGATAATATTTCAATATTTTCTTTTCTCCCTTAAAATGGTCCTAACTAACTAAATAGTTCAAATTTGCAAAGTCAAACTAAGTTGTTTTAGCCAAATAACGAATCGTCGGATAACCGTGTATTAGCGGGCATTTCGGGTGCTTTCAAACCCTTCCCGAAATGTTAATATGAACCTCAAACCTCTTTTAATATTTTTCATTAGATTTCTGTTTTAATCTTTTGAAAAAAATCGATTTTCTTAATTTCCCTTCAAAAAATTAAGTGGCGACTCTTAAACCGTCCAAATAATATTTTCCTAATAAAACATTACTAATACCTCCACATGCAAGGTATCAGTAATACATCCTATAATACCATGTAGGATGTATAACTAATTCATGGATTTGTTATGCACAGGCTCAACTTCATACCAAACATAGTACTAAATAATATCATACATAATACATGAACTATTTCTTCTAATGCGGCCTACCAAACAACCCCTAAATTTATAATAATGGGTACACTTGGCTACACGCGTGTACCCAAAAACTAGTATAGAATAATGTTGAGTGCTTGAATTCAGACTTGACACAGGTAGTTCAAAATTTGAGAGTTTGTTTAATAGTAAAATGCTATGGAAGCGTCAAGAAAACAACACGTCAACCTATTTTTTCATGTAAGTCCATATAAAAGCGATCAAGTAAAAGTGATGGTAATAAATCTCATAAGTAATTTTTTATTTAGAATCTCAACACTTGCTGATTGAACCTCAAAAGAAGAAGAAAATACAGGAAGATGCTGTTCAAGTAGCTGTCTAGTTTATAAATCATGACAAGATTCTAGGTTTCCTGCAATAGTTTCTCAACATCATTGAAATGACGGGAAACAGTCCTAAAAAGACTATGATAATGATGACAAAGAAGAAACGAAGTCCCTAGTAAGGTATTATGGAAAGTATCACAGTATTATAGGTTATCGCCAAGGCACTAAGTGAGACTTGCCGTTCTAATTGCAAAGGAAATCGGTCTGTAAGGAAATTTATCCCTTGGAGGGATACAAAAAATCCGAGGGAGTTGAAAACCAAGAAGAAGCCATAGGAAACAGGATTGCTGGTAGCCATTACTGACTGTCCTGTGAAATGTCGCAGGGGCACTACTATGCCATCATGACTAGTACTACTGTTGTTATTGTCGTCAGGCGAGTAAGTGTCCTGCCATACGCCTCCTGGTGGATTAATACCTGCTTGATAAATTGCTGTTGCAATTAGAATGGCTATCACAAGAATAGTGTCTCTTTACTTTTCCTGGACAATCTCGGGTTTTATTGTACTTGAAGAAATCGTGAAGCTTCTTAACATTAGATCGAGGCCCATCGTCCCTTGTTTGTCCTCTGCTGGATTGTTGATCTTGAACTGGAACAACTAAAACTTGCAAGTTTTCAGCAGATACAGCATCAGATGTTGTTAGAATTTCCTCAATATCTCTATCTCCGGATTCCTTAAGTAGTACTTCCAAAGGTGTAAGGCCTCCTTTGTTCAAAGAATTCGCCTCAATAGTGTCTTTAGCAACAAAATTTTCTTTGAGTAATAGATCAACAACCTAGATGATCATTTCTCTTATCTGTTATTGAACTTTAAAAGTTGATATGATCAGATAAAAGAGGCATAATGAAGATACTTACCTCGAATTGCTTAGTTGACGTAGCAAGATGCAAAACAGTGTTTCCTTGGATATCTATCCTTCTTGTTTATTGAGAAAATATGAGTTTATGAACTCACCATTGTAGTAATGTATCTAGACAGAATTTAGAGAGAAAGGGGAGAAGAGAATATCATTGAAGAAGTTCTTTACAATTGAGGCATTACACTGGCTTATATAGCCTGGAAAACTAACTTTTCTACTTGACACATTAATCGAGGTAACTAACTAGTGAGGCGTCAATTAACTACACTAAACTAATTAACTAACTTTAGGAAATGCACTGTAGCTAACTAACTCTATGTAACAGCTAACCAACTCTATGTAACAGATTTGAACACACCCCCTCAAGCTAAAGGGTGCAAAATATTAAGCACACCAAGCTTGCCTAAAAGGTATGAATGTTGAGCTTGGCTCAACCCTTTCGTTAGTAGGTCTGCAAGTTAATGCTGAGTATGAACATAGACAGTGTCAATGATTCCTGCTTTGATCTTGTCTATGATGAAGTGGTAGTCAATTTCAATATGTTTCGTTCTTTCATGGAAGACTGGATTTGCTGCTAGCTGTATGGCTGATTTGCTATCACTGAACATAGTAATAGGCATGTGAATCTGCACACCTAGTTCAGTAAACAACCCCAACATCCAAGTAACTTCAGACACAATTGAAGTAATGCTTCTATATTCAGTTTCAGCTGAGCTTCTGGAAACAGTCTGTTGTTTCTTTGATTTCCATGACACCAAGGATTCTCCAAACTTAATAGACCTCCTAGTATTTGGGCAAGTAGCCCAATCTGAATCACACCAACATGACAAAGTGGTAGCAGCTTTAGATTGTAGCCAGACTTCTTGACCAACTGTACCCTTTAGGTATTTAATCACTCTAATTGCTGCCTTCCAATGTGACTTCTTAGGGGATTGCATAAACTGACTTAAAGTTTGCACGACATAGCTGATATCAGGTCTGGTGATGGTGGCATACAGTAGCTTCCCAACTACTCTTTGATAAGCTGTAATGTCTTCAAGTATTTCATCTCCAGTATGACCATTTGTTAGATCATATTCTAATGATGTTAATCTCACATTAGACTCAATAGGGGTAGAAGCAGGTTTAGCACCTGTCAGGCCTGCTTCAGAGATAAGTTCCAATATATATTTTCTTTGATTCAAAATTACCCATTCTGTTGATCTTAATATCTCAATGCCAAGAAAGAATCTGAGTTCACCAAGATCTTTCAACTTGAATTGCCTGTGTAAATGTTCTTTTGCTTCAGTGATCATTTGGGTGTTACTCCCAGTGATCAGAGTGAATAAGGATTAGTCATGGGCACTTTGAGTGAAACCAGTAGCAACCCAAGCATTAGTTAACTTCAAATTCCATTGTCTGGATGCTTGTTTAAGCCCATATAAGGATTTAAGCAACCTGCATACTTTGTTCTTTCCTGACCTTTTGAAACCCTCAGGCATTTCCATGTATACTTCCTCTTTTAGATCACCTTGAAGAAAGGCATTATAGACATCCATTTGGTAAATAATCCATCCTTTTGATACAGCTAAGGTAATTACACACCTGACTATTACCATCTTAGCAACTGGCGAGAATGTATCATGATAGTCCAAGCCTTCCTGCTGACTGTATCCCTTAGCTACCAACCTAGCTTTGAATGTTTCCACTTCACCATATGCCTTGTATTTTATCTTGTAAATCCACTTAGAACCTACAGTATGCATCCTTTTAGGCAATTCAACCACTATCCAGGTGTTGTTTTCTTCTAAAGCCTTGATCTCCTGTTGCATAGCCTGAATCCATTTATCATCTTTGACAGCCTGATAAAAGTGTTTTGGTTCAATGCAGTCAGAGAACTTGCTCAAAAAAACTTTATAACAAGGTGTAACTTTGTCATAGCTAAGAGAATTTTCTATTGGATGTCTGGTGCTACTTTGCTTCTTCCCTGCATAGTCCTTCATCCAAACAGGCTCTTTGATACTCCTTGAAGTCCTTCTAACAGGTTGATTACTGATAGAGACACTTGTAGTAGGGATTTCTGCAACCTCAGTGGCAATAAGAGCATTAGTAACATCCGCATCATGATGAAATTATGTGTCTGTAGTAGCATCAGTCTTATAATCTAGGATGGAAGTATCAATAACTTCTAATGGAGAGTCATAGACATCCTTTGAAAGATCTGTGTGCATCTCCTTTGCAGAAAATGAAAAGATATTTTCATGGAACACTACATCTCTACTCACAAGGAACTTCCTTGACTTGATATCCAACAGTATATAACCTTTCTGCAATTTTGAATATCCTAGAAATATAGTAAAAATAGCTCTTTCTGCAAATTTATCACCCTTAGGCAATACTGAAGCATAACATAGGCAACCTATGACCTTTAGATGGGAAAGTGTTGGAATTTTGGAATGAAGAAGCTCATAAGGACTCTTGTTTGCAATGGTTGAGGAGGGCAATCTATTCATCAAATACACAGTAGCCTTGATACAATATCCCCAATATCTAATAGGTAACTGTGATTGAAACCTGATGGCCCTGGCTATGTTAAGAATATGCCTATGCCTTCTTTCCACCGCACCATTTTGTTGTGGTGTATGTGGACAAATACTTTGATGAAGTATTCCCAGATCATGAAACAGTTGAATACATTGAGAATTAAAAAATTCAGTACCATTATCAGATCTTACAACTTTAATATGTGCACCAAACTGAGTCTTGATCATAGAAAGGAAAACTTTTATGGCTACAATGGTTTCAGACTTTAACTGCAACAAGTAAATCCAAACAAATCTTCCATGGTCATCTACTATTGTCATAAAGCAATGCTTCTTGTCTAGGGTAGGAGTCTTGTATGGTCCCCATAAGTCCATGTGAACCATATCAAAACTAGCAGAAGCTTTAGAATTACTACTAGGACAGACAAGTCTCGTTTGCTTAGCCAGTGGGCAAACATGACAACTAGTAAGTACTTCACTTTTATTGCTATGAACTAGACTTAAATGCTTCATGATATGTTGGGAAGGATGTCCAAGTCTTTGATGCCAAAGCTGGATATCTTGACTTGTTGCTCTTGCAGCCATTACCTGTTGATTACATTGTTCTGTTTTTGCTTGCTTTACTGTTGATTCACCTTTGAACATGTATAATCCTCCTTTTTCCTTACCAATCTCCTTCACCCTACCATTGAAGAGGTCCTGAAAAACACAGAAATCAGGATAAAATGATACAAAGCAAGACAGTTCCCTTGTGATCTTGGACACTGACAGCAGATTGAACTTGAAGTTTGGCACATGTAGAACATTTCTCACAATTTCATTATCAAATACAACTGATTCACCAGTATGATTAATGTTCACTCTATCCCATGTAGGTAAATGTACCTGATTCTTCTGTGACTTACTCAGTTCATGACTCTTGATCAGTGATTGTTTGTGTGTTGTGATGTGATGAGTTGCACCAGAATCTACAATCCAGTCTTGTGAAATTTTTTTTGACATTAAGCAAGTTGTAATACCTGTCAATTGTCATGTTGACTCGCCTTGGCTCCTCTTTGTTCAATATATCCAGTATTTGTTTATACTCCCTCCAGACCCCACCTAGTGGGATTTCACTGGGTATGTTGTTGTTTGTTGTTTATACTCCCTTTTAGTAAATGTTTGTGCCTTTGCTAAGTGTGCATTATCTTCTTCTCCTTGACTGGTTGAAGCTACTTGAGATTGATCATAGGAGTTGTTGGAATCACTAGACACATTGTTGGCTACATGTTGTCCACTAAATCCACTGGGATATGTGGCCCTTTGGCTGTTAGTTGTTGGTGACATTCCTCTATAACCACTAGAACGACCAGTAGTGTTCTTATTACCATAACCTGCTTTCTTCCTCAACTTCCAATCACTTGGATAACCAATCAGTTTATAGCAATTGTCTTTGGTGTGACCCGTGAAGTGACAATACTCACACCTTCTTCCTTTAAAAAACCCATTTCCTTGAGCCTTATTCACATTCATCACCATCGAGTCTGACTTATCAACTACATTGGCCAAGCATGCTGAATGTTGTATTTCATCCTCTATGATCATGGCATATGTTTGATTTAAGGAATGTGTGACTCTTTTAAGCAATATTTGTCTACGAGGTTGATCATATGATTCATTTAAGCCACTTAAAAACTGAATTAATCTCAATTGTTGAAGATGCTCTATATACTCCTTAGACTGAGGACATGTACAACTAGGATGTGGTGTCACAACATCATACTCACTCCATAAAGTCTTAAGCTTAGTGAAGTAATGTGATACAGAATTTGTACCTTGTGTGAGTGTTGTGATCTTCTTGTGCAGCTGGTAGATCCTCATGCGATTGACTTTATCAAATCTCTCCTTGAGATCTGCCCAAACTGAGAATGCAGTTGTGGCATAAATTATACCACTAAGAAGCTCCTCACTGACAGTGTTCATCAGTCATGACAAGATGATGGCATTACATGTCTCCCATTGTTCGTGCAACTCATCTTTGTATAATGCCTTGGTACAGGCACCAGTTACAAAACCATATTTCCTCTTCCCTAAAAGTGCAATCCTCATGGATCTGCTCCAAACACCATAGTTTTCAGATCCAGTCGACTTGGAATCAACATAGCTCCTGATGAATCAGATTGACCAATATACAGAGGATCACTTTGATCGATTCTTAAGACAGCCATTATCAAGCTTCAAAACAAAAAACCAATACATAAGCAACAAACTAGAAGAGATCTGAACTTGCCTAGAAGAAACAAACACAAGATTAACCAGCTAGAGGAGATCTAAACTCCACTGGAATCCTGTTCTATAGATCCAGCACCTTGTGCTCTGATACCATGAGAATATGTGAGTTGATGAACACACCATTGTAGTAATGTATCTATAGACAGAATTTAGAGAGAAAGGGGAGAAGAGAATATCATTGATCTGGAAGAAGAAGTTCTTTACAATTGAGGCATTACACTAGCTTATATAGCCTGGAAAACTAACTTTTCTACTTGACACATTAATCGAGGTAACTAATTAGTGAGACATCAATTAACTACACTAAACTAATTAACTAACATTAGGAAATACACTGTAGCTAACTAACTCTATGTAACAGCTAACCAACTCTATGTAACATATTTGAACAATAAGACCATACTTGTTGAATTCTTTGAGATTCTCAAGTAATAATTTGAAATTTTCAAACTGATGATTCTTGACAGCTAAATGAAGACAAGTCTCACCACGAGCAGTCACTTCTGCTGCAGAGTCTGGAGAAGCCACAAGAAGCTCCTTTATAACATGTTTTCTGCCTTTGATTACTACATAGTGAAGGGGAATTCTTCTGTGCTTCCCCTTGAGAAAGCATAGATTATGGTCAATGTTCAAGAGCTCCTTCACAATCTCTATATCCCCATTTGCTGAGGCAATATGCAAAGGGCTGAAACCATCCTGGTTTAGTTCTCTTGCAAATTCGGGCCTCAAATGAATGATCTCCTTAGCAAACTCAAGATGGACACTCAAACAAGCAATGTGCAGAGGAGTTTCATTACTACCTGCTAATGAAACTGTGCTGAGCAGAAAAGGGACTTCTTTGATCAAGCTTTGCAAGTGATGAACATCTCCTTTTTTAGCAGCCTCCCTCAACCTTATGTCTATTAATTCTACCAACGAATTATGCAATTTTTTCAGTTTTTATCGTTTGGATTTTAGTTTCTTTCATCAAGTTGTGCTCAGCATAAAGGAATATCTCAGCTCTAAAAATCTCAAATTCAACTCTTTTAGAAAAGAGTTCAGTTTATCTTGTTTAGGATGAGAGTTTTCTTCTTGAATTAGCAAGTCTCAGTTTTATTAAATAGTAAGACAAATGTTAGTTATCAATAAGTGGCTCTCTTTTGATTTTTTAAGTTCAATATGTCAAGCAAATTATGGTGAAAAAGTCAATAAAATGTATATAATTGTTGTGACTAAAATCATACCTAATTGAGTTGTAGTTTATTTAATTAGACTATTTGGAGTATTTATGTATTTCTTAATCGTGTATTTAGATATGTAAGCAATTCAAAGTCAATGTAATGTATATAATTGTTGTGCTAAAATCATCTGAACCTTTGTTGGATGGGTCAATTAATTCAGAAAATGACATGTATCTATTAACTTGTTGTTATCTTGTTCAAATAGTGATAATGAATTATATAGGTTATGTTTAATAAACTAGTATGTCAATTCATTGAAATAAAACTGAGGATTAAGTTGAATTGTCAGGAAAGCGTATTAATGGAATTTGATAGTATGCCGCATCCCCCGATGAAATTGACAATAGGTACCGATGTAAGTTGTAATACCTCGTTACTTGAAAGAACTAGAATTAGAAAGAATCCATTTTTGGAAATAATCAAATTTGGAAAATTTGACAAAGTTAAGCTAAGTATGAGTTTTGAGTTAACTTCAAACGACCATAACTCCTAGCTCAGGATGATTTAGATGTGCTGCAAGATACCGTAGGAAAGATCTTTGAATTATCCTTCTAATGCCTCCAAGTTTCCTCAATTTCGAGTCTGTATGAGGGAGATATGCCCGTTTGAAGTCGGGTTGTCTAGATAAGGAAAGTAAAAACCGGATTTTGAAAGGGTATTATGGTCTTTTCACTACCCAATTAATTAAATTCATTTTTGGTAATTGATTTGGGGTCTAAACTGATTTGGTTCAGTTTACACTTCATAAAAATAAGTTAGGATTTCGAGAGAAGAGAAAAGAAGAGGAGAACAAACAAGGAATTGTCGAGTTCTTGAAGTTATGCTTGTAGATTTCGCCAAAGATTGATCCCTACAAGGTATGTGAGATCACATAGTGTTGGGTTCGTTCACGCACGCACCAATCATGATTTAATTCAGCGAAAGTATGTTTTTGAAAGTATAGAAATTGAGTTCTTGATGGATTTTGTTGAAGTTTCTATTAGGTTCTTGATTGCTGAAGTTGTTGAGGAGTTCTTGTTTTAAATTCATGAAATTAGATGTCGTTTTGAGTAGATTCTTGCATATTTTGGTTATGTAGTCGAATCTAAGTGTTTGGAGAAGGAACCAATCAAATCTAGAGAGCTTAGAGTTGAAAAACGACCAAGGAATTCGTCAAAACCTAGGGAATGGGGGTGGGGCGCCGCGCCACTCAGAGTGCCCCATAACAGGTTCTGTAGTTTGGCCTCTGGGGCGCCGCACCAGCCAGTGCACCCCAAGCCAGGCTTTGCAGTTCAGACTCTGGCGCCAGGGTTGTCAGGCCTTCCACCCTTTGCCACTTCTTTCTGTTTAAGTTCCCTTGAAATGTACCTATGTTTTCTAATTGATTTCTATACTCTAAGGTACATCTAAACATCATGATATCATCCATAAACATGAATCATAATATTGAATTCATAAATTCAAATTCAAGGAAAGTTAAGAGTCAAGTCAAGAGAAGTTTTTAGAGTCTTCCAAAAGTCTTTTACAAATGTTTTAACTTTGTTTTAAGACTTGAGTTTTGAGTTGAGTAAAGAGTAAAGGTTGAAGTTCATTTTTTCAAAAAAGTATATCAAGACTATATGTATTCCTAAAGAGTAAATATTTTCACATTTAAACAAGAAAGGAAACACTGATTTCCAACAGAGCCTTTGAGTTAATTTTTCAGTAAAGAGTAAATGTTTTCACAATTAAGTAAGAGAGTAAACTTTGATTTCCAAGAGAGCCTTTGAGCTATGTTTTTGAGCAATAATCTCAAACCACATAAAGAAGTCATGTTTTTAAACATATGAGCTAGTTATATTTTGGGAGTAGTATTGAGCACCGATATGGGGGAGAGTTCAGACAACTCACAGCCCCCATAAACCATGTAGCCATCATGGGTAGAAAAGGGTCATACTTTTTAGATGATTCCTTAGTGCTTTTTAGCATAGCTTAGTGGATCCACTTAGTAGTTAGGTTATATACCCCCGGCAAGGTATAGGACGGCCCTAGCAGTATGAGACAAAACGTTGTATTATCACATAGCTCTAAGTGATGGTTGTCGGTTAGAGAAACTCCCACAAAAGTATTTTGTATTCTTATATACACAGAGTTAATTGTATTTTTATATACAAATAGAGTTTATATCGTATCTTTGCATACAACTGAGTTAGTATTGTATTTCTCAATACACATAGTTGTTATCCATGTTTTAAAAGTTTTTCTTTATATTGCTTTATATTGAAATGAGTTACATTGAGTTGAGTTGAGCCCATGTATGTTCTTTCAGTTCCTTTCAAGCTTACGTCTTGTTTTAGAATTCCCTTCTCATGCCTGTGTACTGATGCCAGTTGTCTTGCATCTTTTTATGATGCAGATTCAGGTAATTAACCAGGATCAGCATCCAGCGCATCGTTAATTCAGTTGAGCTTCAGAGTTGTTGGTGAGCCTCCTTACTTCTGGAGGATCCCTTTTTATTGTTTTATTAGTTAGTTCATTAGGATGTCGTGGATCTTGTCCCGACGTCCATCTCAGTTGTTAGAGGCTTCATAGACAGTTAGTTGATGTTAGTTCTTGAGTCTTTCCATTTCAGTTACGCATGAGACTTGAGTTGTCACTTTGGCCAGTGAATGTTTAATTATAATACTTTCTCAATTATCTTTGAACTTTCAATTTAATTTTAAAGTACATTTATGTTGAGTTAAGTCTTCCGCTAAGAGTTAAGCCAGGCCAAGGGTTCGCTTGGGTCCAGCAATGATTCTCGAGTGTCAATCCCGCCCAGGGTGTAGGCTCGGGGTGTGACGATTTAATGACCCTCCAGGTCATTTCTGTGTTTTTCCGTCTGTGTGTCATTTAGAGCATTCCTGTAGAGACCCCAAGTTATTTAAGACTTGTTGGGACTGACAGTTCGGTCACCTGGTCGTTCGTTTGGTCTTGGTGCGAGTTTTTGTGTTTTGGAGCTTATGAACCTTGAACGATCATTTTCGATCAAAATTTCAAGAAGATGACATCGGAATCTAATTCTGACGATTCCATCAGCTCCGGAAGTGTCATTTTAGGCTAGTAGCATGGTCGACATAACTCCCAAAGTTTTCAGTGTGAGTCGGTGCGATTAGGCGTTTTAGCTTTAAGTTTAAGCCTAAGTTTGACTTTGGTCAACATTCTGAGTAAACGCGCTCGGATGAGAATTCCGTCAGTACGGTTAGCTCCGGAATGTCGAGTTTGGACTAGATTGACCTTTCTTTTGTGTCCCGAGGTTTTTGATATCTTTCCAAGCCCTTTTGTGAGTTTTGACTTAAAATAGGTTTTGGAAGAGGGATCCACTTTTTATCGAGATGACCTCTGATGAAAATTTTGACTGTGCCGTTGAGTCCAAAATATCGAATTTGGTATGATTGCATATCTCGTTTGTGTGCACGGGGTTCCGAACGAGATCGGAACACCCCGTCGGAGTTTTCAGTTTTGGAAATTATTGCAGAAAATCTGCAATAAATGCAGAAAAACAGCAACATATTTCCAAACTTCAAACCCTCATCACTCTCTCATCAGTCAACCGATTTGGGCGATTCAAAAGGCAAAGTTGTGAGATTTTTTGAGGACAACGTGTTGGCGAGCTCGGATAGTGATTTGGGGTCTCCGTTTGAGGTAAATTTCGTAAAATACCTGCTGCCACGATCCTTTCTATGAGCTTGATTTTGGAAAATTTTGAGACTTGTTTTCTCAGCCTTTTTAGGTTCGATTTCAGTGACTTTTGAGTCTATCTTGAGTGGTTTTTTGAGGAGAACGTAGTAATGTTGTCGCATTTCACTGTAGACCTCCAGTTTCTGGTGAATATACTGATTCAACTGCTGTCCCATTTCTAGTTTTTGAGAAAATTTGGGTTTTGGTTGCATGTTGATATTGTGTTATTCTCGAGCCCCGAATTGTGTCCCATGTTGGGACATGAGCTGGGGGAACTGGTTAGGACCCACTTTTTGGGTTAATTCCAGAATTTCCAGTGCGGGTCCCACTTTTCCCATTTTGACCCCGAAATTGACCCATCTTCGTTTGTTGTGATTTTGGTGTCTAAATGACCGTAATAACGTTGTGACTCTACTTTTTATAGCGAGGTAGTGTTTCGAGGTCGTTCGAATAGGGAAAGCTCCGGTAACGTGATTTGGAGATCGCGTGATCGGCCTTAAGGTAGGCTACGACTTCCTTTCTTTTAGATTGAGCTTAATTGTGTAAAAACATGTC
>NW_006239021.1:1702258-1717644 GCF_000226075.1 Solanum tuberosum
GAAGGTTTGGTGCATCACTAGAGGCGTGGGATTGAGATAGTATAGGCTTGGAGCCTTTTCTGTGATTTCTTAGATTAGACGTCGTTCCACGGTGGTTGTTGTTGGATTGGATCCTATTGGGGATACCATCACCCCCGGGGTCGTTCTTTCTAGCTGGGTTGGGAACGTATCGCTGGTTGGGTGTCCCCGGGTTGTTCTTTTTAGCTAGGCTAGGAGCTGACTGCATGGTAGGACGACCCGCGATATCTACCTCACTCACGGGTCCCTCTTTCTAGCTGGGCTGGGAGTGGACTGTTTGGTTGGGTGCCCCCTAGGGTCACTCTTTCTAGCTGGGCTGGGAATGCACTGCTGGTTGGGTGGAGTCTGATGGATTATCTTAGTTACTTTGGGCTAGGAGCCCGGTTATCTTCTTTCTTAGTAGACTTAGCTTTTCTGTGTACCTGTCGGATTATGGCACTACAAAAAAAATTGTGTTTAGCGACAGACAAAATCCATCACTAAATAGCTTATTTCGTCGCTATTTTGGTTTAGCGACAGAATATTGCTCGTTGCTATATTCCGTGTAGCTAACCATTTGGCGACAAAAAAATGAATCTGTCGCAAATTTAGTGACGGATGCACGACGGAAGTTATCTGTTGGCAAGCTTAGCGACGAAACAATTCGTCACTATTTTTGTAATATATGTCGCTGATTGTGTAACTTATTTCGTCGTCTTATCTCATTGGCGACCAAATTTTGTCACTAATTCCGTAGCCTTGATAAATTTTTGTCTTTATTTAGCGACAAAAAAATCCATCATTGTATTTTAAATTTATTGCTTATTTTGTATATTATTTCGTCGTCTCATCATATTAGGCGACCAAATATTTGTCGCTAATTCTGTCGCCATTCTTTAGCGTCGAAAATAATTTGTCAAAAATTCGTCAATATTTTTTTATTTGTGTAATATTTTAAATTCACACGTTCAAACACATTATATAATCACAAAATTAACTCAAGTAATAGAAATTAATATTCTAAAAGATCTAAAGTACATAGCTAAGTGCAAATTATATTACCAAGTTCAAAACATCCCTAAAGATAAATTTCAAGCAAAATATATGGCTGAAAGCATTTGCGAAAAATCTAGCCAACAAAATTAACTTCATTCCTCAAAAACCGATGCACGATCCTCAGCGATATTTGCTGCAGCTGGACCAGGAATTACAGGTGCAATAGTTGATGGATGGTTGGTAGGAGAGTGAGGCTGAGATGAGGCTAGAGTATTCAACCCACGTGCATTCTCAACAAATATAGGAATCAAGTGATTAGTTAACGAAGGAATCATTCGCATCACTAACCCATCCCTATTTTCTGTCGGTATTGCCTGAGCATTTGGACATGGTGTTCAGCCCGCAACATCAAATCCAGAAGAGACACCAATATTTTGTCCTTAAAATACTTTTTCTTGAGCTCCAAGACCATATATCCTTCTTTTATTTTCCCCTCATGCTGCTTGATAATATGCTTGCCATTGATCAACATCAAATTGAGTTTGTGTTTGGTTCTGTAATATTTCTTGATATTTTTCCTGCAAAAGAGAGTGATAATTAGTAAAATTCACTATTAATAATAATAATTGACACAACCAGACTCCATTAACAATAGTGAACACTCATGTATTTAAAAAATTAAGCTTTAAAAAAAGCGTAAAGAACAAAAACAACCATATTGAGCAAAACAAAGTTCACAAGAGTAAATTTCAAACAAAACCAATATCATATCAGCAAAATATTAACTAGATGCAATTGTGTAGAAGAATTTGACTTTGGATGTTCGTGTCAGTCATCTCGATGGTGCACTCAAGGAATGTATCAGGCAGTTGAGACAAGCTAGAGTTGAGAAACAAAAAATGATTCAAGATGCTTTGGCAGAAAAAATGAATTGCAATCTTAAAAAACTGCACTTGAGAAATAGCTACTTAAGCTCCAGACATAAGTGGAGGCTGGTAAAGCTGAAATGCCTATTTCTACTGATCATGATATCCTTGTCAAGCTTAAATGTCTAGAGAACGATAACACAACTCTCTAAATGGAACTTCTCTGTTGTTCAGAAGTGTTGGAAATTATGATTATAAAGAGGGATTTAAGTACTGAAGCAGCAGAAACTGCTAGCAAGCAGCAGTTGAAAAACATAAAAAGTTAACCAAACATGAAGCTGAGTGTTGAAAGTTACAGGCCATGGCTCACAAATCATTCCCATTCACTGATCAATGCTCTTCTGTTGTTTCATCTTTATATGTGGACTCTGTCATCGATAGTCAATCTGATAATAGAGAGCGATTAAACACAGTCGGCAATGACGCCCTCAAGATGAGTAAACTGGAAACAAGAGAATATGAACCAAGTTGCTCAAATTCAAGGGTTTTAGCACTCATTGCTACATTATCTGAAACTGCAAACAAGACACCTTCAGCAACATCTGATGATGTTCCTCATGATTCCCTCAATTTTCAGAACACTTTGGTAGCATAATACAATTTCATTTCACAAAGGGTGGTCGAATTAGAACAAAAGCTGGAGAAGATTGAATCAGAGAAATCTGAACTAGAGAATGCTTTAAACGTGAGTCAATATGTTCTATAAGTTTCCTATTTGCAGCTTAAGGAAATTCAAACCAGGTTGGAAGGGTTGCAGAAGGAGCTAGATATGGTAAAAGAGGCAAAAGAGTTGCATGTCTTTAAATATTGATTCTTTAAATAAAAGAGTTGAAAGAGAAAAATCTTAGTCATAGACATGGAGCTAAGTGTTGGGAATTACAAAACGAGCTGCAAATATTCCTGGTGGAAGATCAGTTGTTGATATAGCAAGAGGAGAACTATGGAGGTTACTCTAGAAGATTTCCTGATACACTACTTTGGCTAATCTCCCTCTTTTTATTTAATCCATTTCAGTAGATTTTTGTATCCATTTCTAGTTTCCTTTTTCCAGTTAACTACATTCTTGAGAAGCAATAACTATCCCCTAAGAAAATAACCTTTCAAGAGGAGATTTCCAGAGCTAGTAATAGAAAATAATAGAAGCTACAAACAGAAATAAAGGGAAAGCAACTGCAACTTATTCCAATCAAAATCAATACAGACAATAACCATGAAGCTCAAAAGTGAAAAATGTTTGCTAGATCGAGATAGAGAAATTTATCTTGATTTGTATAAAATAAACACAATAACAATATAAGATCAAGACATTGAGTTCACAAGAAATCTCCATTCCCTTTTGAAGTGATGTCGCCAAAAGGGGCAAGAAACTATCAGATTTTTCAACCACTTAACAAATCATAAAAGCTTCATGCCAATCATCATAAGGGAATGGAGAAAACCAAGTCAGACAAGAGGAATAGAAAGAATCTGAATGAAATTGATAGAACTGAAACACCACTTAAAAAAATTAAACATGAATAAATTTTCATTTGTCACAAAGAAGGTTCAGCACGCAGAGAGAATCTTGAGTAGATGCAAGTACAGATGATCAACGTTCACTATTCTCCTAAACTATTTGAAGAGTAAGAAGAGATATAGGCAATTACTTGGATCATCAACTCATGTGTTATCAGTAGTAAGAAGAGACATAATGAGCAGTGGACCAAGTCTAAAAAGAACACAAGATACTCAAGAGCTTTACAACACTACTGATATGTTTAAATCTTTGAATTGCACCTCTGTAAAACTCATACCCAAAGTTCAACATCCCAATACCATTAGAGACTACAGAACAATCGAGGAAGCTTTTAATACTACTGGTTTAGACTTATAAAGTGAATACAATAATATAACACATACACACACACACATATATATATATATATATAAAGTGAATACATGATTTTTCCACCAATAAATATATAACGTGAATATAATTATAGAATATTGAACTTACATGCACGACTCGAGCTCGTTCACCAACAAAAGATTTTTCATCATGACCATGTGTATAGACGTGCAAATGTATCTCACTTGGTGTTGGATCTCGACCATTTTTAATAAAATGTATCTCACTTGGTGTTGAACCACACAAAAAAAGAATGACAAGCACAAGTGTCAACAAAGAATTAAATCTTTATTAGAACACATAACATGTTATAATGCAACACCAATGCTTATATAAACCATTTAGTCAACAGGTTCAAAAGGAAAAAAGGTTGTAGTTATACAGAACATATTAAGCAACAATGTTTACTATATTAAATCATAATTCTTAAACTTGCAAGAGTTGGACAATGCAACCAATTATTCATGTAAAAGGTAATGAAAGGCATCAACAATCACATAAAGAAAAGGCATCGACAATTCAACATAAAATCATATAGAAAAGAGATACAACGAAATATATAAATAAAATAGATTTACTTGAGTTTAAAGACTCTACCTAAACAAATCTTCAAAGACTTTACCTTGAATTTCCTTGAGTTTCAGCCAAATCTATAAAAAAATATCAAATTTGTGAAGAAAACTGAAAGAGTTAAAAAGAAATATCTTTTGATTTTCAAAGAAATATGAAGTTTGAGTGTTGAAAGTAGAAAACAATTACCTTTTGATAAATCAACAGTGATGAAGAAGCGTCCAAGCAGCAGCGACAAGTTTCCAGTAATGATGAAGTAGTGCCCAAGCAGCAGCGACAAGTTTCCAGCAACGATGAAGCAGCGTCCAAGCAGCAACACTTGATTTCCAGCAATGATGACGCAGCATCCAAGCACCAACACGTAAGTACCAGCAACAATGAAGCAATCATGTCATCGATAAAAGAAAAAACAACAAATAGGTATTATAATGAAGTGAAACATTAATCTACACAAAACAAAAAGTTAAGTAAGTATTTGAAAAGTACAACTTTAGTATAATACACTCTTCAATACTAACAAGCCCTCTTCTATAACTAACTATTATATCTCTAATTAAGTAGGGTGCATTACCTTTTTCCCACTCAAATACGTATACTTATTTGTTCACATACAAAAATAAATAACCTTATCAGTTATGTCCACTATAAATTTCTAATTTCAAATTCATCTTAATAAAAGACTTGTTTGAATCTCAATATCCCAAAGAGTGTCACATAAATTGAAATGAAGGAGTAGTATTTTTGTTGAAATATTTACATAAATAACTATTATTGGGTCTAACTAACAATCCATATCAACAACTCTTCAAAAATCAAATGCACCCAATGATACCATATAGATCTGCAAGTAAAGATGAAAAAATAAAAATAGGGGGTGGATTCAAAACTCGAAAATTTGAAGATAAAAATCAAAAGTTAGAGTACTAAATTATTCTTCAAATATGGGTATTCACTTTTAGAGAATGAATCAGAGAAACCTATTGTCAAATTAGCCATACAATAGAATGAATCAAAATGGGTCTACACTCAAAAAATCATATGACAAGCAAACAAAAACAAGAATAACAACATCAAAATCGTTGTTACAAATAGGAAAAAAAAGGAATGATTACATAACAAACAAAATAGAGATGACTCCAAAATTGTTATTCTACAAGTAAAAGACAAACAAAATAGAGCTGGAATAGAGAGAATACTTACCCAAATTTGTGAAATCTCAATTTTTAACTTTACTTAACTCACATTCTTCAAAGATCTACAAACTTTCACTTCACAAAGAGTTTTCTCACTGAGCGGGTGGGTGGGTGGGGAGCAGCTAGAGGTCCTCCATGTTAGAAACGTTTCTCACCCTCGCACTTTAAGGTTTTCTCATTCTCACACTCTAAGAGATGAGAAGTTTTTTCACTCTCTCTCTCTGAAAATGAGGGAAAAGTGTTAAGTTGAGAGGGAAATATTTGAGCCCTAAAAAATTTGGGTAAAAATTAGCGACGATTTTAGCGACGGATATGCGTTCTGTCACTAAATATTTCATTATGATTTAAGAGAAATTAGCCTACGACCAAAATATTTGTAGCAAGAAATAAAATAACACTAGCGACAAATTGGTTCGTCGTAATATATGTCCCTAACAAATTATCAATTTTGTCATCAACCGTACGTCGCTATTTCTGTAGGCAAATAAAGGCGCCAAATTTTAGCGCCTAATTTTCACGACAAATTTGAATTTTTGTCGCTAATCCGTCGCTATTGAAGATCTTAATATTTTCTTTGATATTTTAGCAACCAAATGAGTTTTCCGTTGCTAATCCATCATTATTTAGTGACAGAATATTGTTTATCGCTGAAATCCGTTGCTAAATGCTATTTTTTTTGTAGTGTGGGGGTCCATTCAGGTTTTATTTGAACTTGCGCACGAGTGTACCTTCTGGGCATATGGGGGTCCAGTTACATTTAGTTTAGTTGTACTTAGTTTGTTTCTGGTATGCTCATGTGCTTTCTTTTCATATCCGCTTTGACCTCTCTGTGTCTAGAATCTATTATTTCTTATTGGTTTTACCCCTTTTTGCTCAGTCGACCTATGATGCCTACTGAGTACCTGTTGTGTTGGTACTCATGCTACGCTCTGCATCTATTTCGTGATGCAGGTCCCAGTACCAGTTACCAGCGGTGATTAGTTCCAGCCTTCTTTTGCATCTGTGATTCGGAGACGAGGGCGAGCACTTGGCGTTTTAGGTTTGTTATGTCTCCTTCTTTTTTTTAGCTAGTCTTGTTGCCTTTGAAACACGTTTTGTTGTGGTCCACTTTTGGGACTTGTACTCTTTATTAGATAGCTCTGCACTGGTGACTTCCAGGTTCTGGGAGGGATTTCTGTATATATTTATTTTGGGTTGCTTCCGCCTTGTTATTCTTGTTTAGATTATTATTTTTGCTAGTTTCTGCCCTTTCACTCATTGCTTGATGTTCTGGGTTATGGGGTTGGCTTACCTACTGGTAGGGTATAGTAGGTGTCATCATGACTCGAGAAATCGGGTCGTGACAAGTTGGTATCAGAGCCCCAGGTTCATCGGTCTCACTTGTAGAGAGCTAACATCTAGTAGAGTCATGCAGATCGGTGCAGAGACGTCCGTAACTTGTCTTCGGGAGGCTACAAGATGTCCTTAGAAAGATTTCCTCTTTTGTTTCTCTTTCGTGCAGCATGTGTCTTATTGGTTCCTTAAGATCTCACTTGTTTCACTCTTTCGCAGGATGGCTAGCTCGCGCGGTGGCGCGGCCAGGGGTGATGCACCCAGGCCTGCAGACAGAACCCAGGTTGGGGTAGACGCCGACCCCGAGGTCGAGAGAGGGCCACAACACCAGCCCAGGAGAGAGAGGAGGATCTAGAGCCAGTAGCAGACCCTTCAGCACTTTGTATACCAGATCAGTCGGTGGGGCCGGGTCTAGCCCAGCCGCCACCCGGACTAGTTCTGACTCCAGATCTCCAGGTCACTATTTCTCAGCTCTTAGGTGTGCTTGGGGGGATGCAACAGCCACCCGCCCCAGTTACACCAGCACAAGTACCGTAGAATCAGCCTACAGTGAGGGCACCTCAGGTCCAGGTATCACCTGAGGGAGTACAGCCCTTGGAAGCGGACAAACCTATGCCGTTTGAGGACCAGAAGATGCTTGGTGTGTTTCTCAGGTTGACACCACCGAGGTTCTCTGGGGCTATGGGTGAGGATGCCCACGAGTTTCTTACTACTTGTCGTGAGAGGCTTCGCACTTTGGGCCTTGTGGAGTCTAGAGGGGCCGACTTCGTTGCTTACCAGCTAGATGGGCCAGCCAGGCAGTGGTGGCGCACATTTATTCAGACCAGGCCAGTTGGATCTCCACCAGTATCATGGGATGAGTTTTCTGAGGCCTTCTTGGCCAAGTTTATTCCTTGTAGCATCAGAGACCGCCTCAAGGATCAGTTCTGCAGGTTGGAGCAGGGCTCCATGTCGGTGGCAGAGTACGAGACTAGGTTCCACGAGCTCTCCCGTCATGTCGAGATGATATTACCTTCAGAGGAGAAGATAGTTAGGTGCTTTGTTCATGGGTTGAGATTGCAGCTTCGGCTTGAGACCCAGTCCTTAGTTCTGTGGTCGATCTTTTTAGACATAGTTGACCATGCCAGTACTATGGAGCATCTTCGTCGCGAGGCCCAAGGGGGCAGCGAGAAGAGGGCTAGGCATGAGGGTAGCTACAGTGACTCCCGCCCCAGGTCTAGAGATTATCATGATAGGGTCGGACGACGGTTTCAACAGGGTCAGTCTAGTAGACCTACACAGGCCTCTCTTCAGGCATCAGATGGTGGTCGGAGTGAGGCTAGTTTGAGTCAGGGCAGCGAGGTGTTTCAGTTGGGTTCTTTAGGCCATGGAAGTCGTTCTTCTGGGAGTCGCCCTCGACAGGGTTGCTATGAGTGTGGTGAGATGGGTCATTGGGCCAGGGACTGCCCTCAGCATAGTCGGATTGCTCCCGCTCCTCATGCAGCTCCCCCAGCTTTACCAGTACCTCCAGCTAGAAGCCGTGGTCAGGGTCAGGACCGTAGAGGTGGTCAACAGGGTATACGGGGTGGTCCCCGAGGAGGCAAGTCAGGTGGTAGGTCTGATGGTCAGGGCAGAGGCAGACATAGCCACTTCTATACAGCTCCAGCGAGGGCGGAGGCTGAGGTATCAGACGATGTGATCATAGGTACGATTCTTTTATGCCAGCAGCCCACCTTGGCTTTATTTGATCCAGGCTCTACTTTTTCGTATGTTTCTGTTTACTATATCTCTCGATTGAGTATGATGTTCAAGCCTCTGGTAGCGCCGTTGCGAGTGTCGACCCCCGTGGGTGAGTCTTTAGTAGTGGATCAGGTATTTCGATCTTGCTTAGTTACTATCTAGGGGCGTGACACCTGGGCTGACCTTATATTGCTTGACATAGTTGATTTCGATGTGATTCTGGGCATGGACTGGTTATCCCCTTATCGCGCTATTTTAGATTGCTTTTCTAAGACCGTTACCTTAGCCATTCCTGGTATTCCTTCGGTAGTGTGGCAAGGATCTCGTGGTAGCACACCAGTTGGGGTTATCTCTTTTATTCGGGCTAGGAGGCTAGTGACTAGTGGATGCTTATCATATTTGGCCTAGGTGCATGATGTGAGTAGGGAGGTCCCTCTGGTTGAGTCAGTTCCTGTTGTTCATGATTTTTTAGATGTGTTTCCTACTGACCTACCTGGCCTACCCCCAGAGCGTGATATTGATTTTCTGATTGAGCTTGAGCCAGGTACTCGACCTATTTCTATTCCTCCATATCGGATGGCTCCTGTAATGCTCAAGGAGCTCAGTGTTCAGCTTCAGGATCTCTTGGGTAAGGGATTTATCAGACCTAGTATATCACCTTGGGGAGCTCCCGTTCTTTTTGTTAAGAAGTAAGACGATACGATGCGTATATGCATTGACTATAGACAGTTGAATAAGGTGACGGTGAAGAATTGATATCCTCTGCCTAGGATTGATGACCTATTTGACCAGCTACAGGGAGCTTCAGTGTTCTCTAAGATTGATTTGAGGTCCGGTTACCACCAGTTGAGGATTAGGGCAGCGGACATCCCTAAGACTGCATTTAGGACCCGCTATGGCCATTATGAGTTCTTGGTGATGTTATTTGGGTTGACTAATGCCCCTGCTGCCTTTATGGACTTGATGACGCACGTGTTCAGACCTTATCTTGATTCCTTCGTCATAGTCTTCATTGATGACATTTTGATATACTCGCGGAGTAGGGGTGATCATGAGCAGCATTTGAGAGTTATGCTCCAGACTTTGAGAGATCAATGGCTTTATGCCAAGTTCTCAAAGTGCCAGTTTTGGTTAGACTCTGTAGCGTTCTTGGGGCATGTTGTATCCAATGAGGGCATTATGGTAGATCCGGTGAAGATTGAAGCTATTCGTGATTGGGCTAGGCCCACCTCAGTTACTGAGATTCGGAGCTTTGTCGGACTAGCAGGCTACTACAGACGATTTGTGGAGGGTTTCTTGTCACACCCCGAGCCTACACCCTGGGCGGGACCGGCACTCGGAGACCATTGCTAGCCCCAAGCGAACCCTTGGCCTGGCTTTCTTTACTCAGCGGAAACTTAACTCAACAGCTTATCTCAAAGCAATGAAAGGTTATAACCAACCATCTGATAAAACTGGCCAAAAAGGCAACTTGAGTCTCAAAATAGAATAGTTATATACATATACCAAGATGAGAGACTCAAAACTAACTGACTGACTGTCTATGAGGCTTCTAAAATACTGAGATGGATGTTAGGACAGACCCCGCAACATCTTAATAAAAAAATACTATGAGAACCAAACAACCGAGTCCTCCGGAAAGCAATGAGGCTCACCACTGACTCTGGAGTGCTCAACTGGATCAACGGCGTGCCGGAAGCTGATCCTGGGTACCTGCGTCTGCATCATAATAAGATGCAGGCCAACTGGCGTCAGTACATGGAATGTACGAGTATGCGAGCTGGAAAGTTGAACCACAATTTAAGCTTAAGAGGAGTACAAGAGAACACTTACCTTGGCTCTGTACGACTCATGAACAACTGAACTCAAATATATAAAGCAATAAGACACATGCAATATAAAGCTTGTAAAATAATATAAACAGCTTAGCTCATCAATGATAAAACAATAACAAACTCAACTTTGCTTATATAAAAGTAATATAACTTTTGTAGGAGGTTCTTTAACCGACAACCACCACTATGAGCCCTAGTGATGATACAACGTTTTACCTCACGTTGCCCAAGGACCATCCTATACCTTGCCGTGATATAGGACCTTAATTTTGCTTAGTGGATCCACTAGCTAAATCTTACGTGATCATCTAAAAAGAATGATACGTCAAGTCCCATGTTGGCGCATGGTTCTTATGGAGAGTTGAGTTAATATGAACTCGTGTCCCCAATTCGGTGCTCAATACTACTCCCAAAATACTTTGGATCATAAGTGCTTTAAACACATCTTTCTTTAGTTGAGATAATTACTCAAAACTTTGCCCAAATGCTCTTTTGGAAAACATGGTTCCCCTTTTACTCAAATGTAAAAACATTTACAAAAACTTCTTTGGGAATACTTAGTTCCCTAATAGATTTTGAGAAATGGACTCAACTTGAAACTCTTACTCGACTTGAAACTTGAGACTCTTACTCAACTTGAAACTTGAGACTCTTACTTAGCTTGAAATTCTATACTCTTTGCTTGACTTGCAACTTGAACCTTAAAACGACATTAGAACGTTCAATAACGACTCTTGAAAAGCTTTAAAGACTTGCTTAGACTTACTTCTTAACTTTACTTTACTTGACTCCAACTTCACTTGACTTTGATACTAACTCGCCTTGAATTGGATTATGGATTCAAGGTATATGATCACACTTTACAGTTGAATTCTTGACATTTAAGTGTAACTTGAAGTGTTGGAAACAACTATGGAACATAGGTACAATACCAAGGAGCATGTATCAAAAAGTGGGAATGAAAGGGGTAGGTTGGAGTCCTTGGCGCTTTGCAAGGCGCGGAGCGCCAGCCCTTGAAGTTCAGAAGGGGCCTGCTGGCGCTCTGCTAGGCGCGGCGCCCCAAGGGGTGAAGTCCAGAACACTTCTTGGGGCGCGACGCGCCACCCCTTTTTCCCGAAAATTCAACTTTTCTCCTTCTTTTCTCCAACTCTAAACCTTCTAAACCACAAGGGTTCCAGCCCCAAACACTAGGAATCATCAATCCCTCAACATACAATAGATTACAACTCAAATACACAACCAAAAATAGGTCCCCAAATCAACAAGGGACTTCAACAACACAATCAACAATATCAACAACAACCAACAACTTCAACACACAACCAATCTTTTCTCAATAATAAAGTGAGTTTTGCATGTGGGGGAAAGAACCAACCAACACTATGAACTCATATACCTAGTAGGGATCACCCCCGACGATATCCACGACGGAAACTTGCTTGATCTCTTCTTTCTCCTCTTCTTCTTCTTCTTCTCTTCTTCACTCAAAACCCTCACTCTCACTCTTTTAAAATGGGACAAAATGATCCAAAAATCAGCCTAACACAACAATATAACCAAAGGGATTGGTTAGTGAAAAGACCAAAATGCCCTTAAAATTTCCAGACAGATTCCCTGCCAACTGCCCAACTTTCAAAGGGAATAACTCGCTCATACGAACTCGGAATTGAAAAAACTCGGTGGCGTTGGAAATATCATTCCACGAGATTCGCAAACATAACTGGAACTACTCTTAACTTATCCTTATCTGGGAGTTATGACTGCTCAAAGTTGGTCAAAAACTCACTTTTTTCCACAATTGGCCAAATTTCCAGATTTTTTTTGAATTCCTTCCAAAGGGACTATTTCCAATTCTAAACCTCTTCATATATATTTCAAATTGCCGGATGTTACATTTCTTTACCTTGGCAGCACCTCTGACCCGGTTGACTCGTGTTGATGTTCCCTTTGTTTGGTCAGAGGTGTGTGAGGCGAGCTTTTTGAGGCTCAAGGAGTTATTGACCACCGCTCCTATATTGACTCTTCCAGTTGAGGGCGAGGGTTTCACGATTTATTGTGACGCATCCGGCATTGGTTTGGGTTGTGTATTGATGCAACAGGGTCGGGTTATTGCTTACGCGTCAAGGCAGCTTAAGATTCATGAGCGCAACTACCCCACCCATGACTTAGAGTTGGCGGCGGTAGTTTTTGCACTTAAGATTTGGAGGCACTACTTGTATGGAGTTCAATGTGAAATTTATACCGATCACATGAGTCTTTAGTACATAATGAGCCAGAGGGACCTTAATTCGAGGCAGTGTCATTGGATTGAGCTCCTGAAGGACTATGACCTCTCTATTCTCTATCATCCGGGCAAGGCGAATATGGTAGCAGACGTATGACCTCTCTATTCTCTATCATCCGGGCAAGGCGAATGTGGTAGCGGACGCCTTGAGACGGAAGGCAGTGAGTATGGGTAGTCTAGCCTTCTTATCTGTTGAGGATCGACCTTTAGCTTTGGACCTTCAGTCCTTAGCTAATAGCATGGTTCGGTTGGATATCTCAGATTCTAGACGCGTCTTGGCCTTTATGGGAGTTCAGTCTTCTTTGCTTGATAGGATCCGTGGTTGCCAGTTTGAGGATGATACCTTGGTGGCCCTTAGAGATCGAGTGTTAGCGGGTGATGGTGGTCAGGCTACCTTAGATCCTGATGGGGTGTTGAAATTTTCCGGCCGCATCTGTGTTCCGAGAGTTGGGGATTTGATACAGTTGATACTTTCTGAGGCCCATGAGTCTAGATACTCTATCCATCCGTGCACAGCGAAGATGTATCGTGATTTGGGGCAGCATTAATGGTGGAGTGGCATGGGGAGAGATATTGCTGACTTTGTTTCCCGTTGCTTGTGCTGCCAGTAGGTAAAGGCCGAGCATTTGAGACCAGGTGGCGAGTTCCAGAGATTACCCATTCCGGAGTGGAAGTGGGAGCGTATCACTAAGGACTTCATTGTGGGGTTGCCTCGGACTTCTAAACACTTCCTTCCTGTTCATACTACTTTCAGTGCCAAGAAGTTGGCTCGTATCTATATTAGGGAGGTGGTCCATCTTCATGGCGTGCCTATTTCTATCATTTCAGACCGGGGTTCACAGTTCACTTCCAGCTTTTGGAGGGCTTTTCAAGAGGAGTTGGGCACCCGTGTCCACCTTAGCACAACTTTTCACCCACAGACGGATGGCCAGTCGGAGCGTACTATTCAGGTGTTTGAGGATATGTTGAGGGCCTGTGTTATGGATTTTGGAGGTCAGTGGGACCAGTTCTTGCCTTTGGCGGAGTTTGCGTACAACAACAGCTACCACTCTAGTATTCAGATGGCCTCATTCGAGGCCTTATATGGTAGGCGTTGTCGCTCTCCAGTTGGTTGGTTTGAGTCTACAGAGCCTAGGCCGCGTGATACAGATTTTCTTCAGGAGACCCTGGGGATCAGGTGAGGGTGATTCAGGATAGGCTCAGGACGGCTCAGAGTAGGCACCAGAGTTATGCGGATCAGAGGAGTCGACCTTTGAGATTCTCTGTTGGTGACCGGGTATTCCTCCGTGTGTCACCCATGAAGGGGGTGATGAGGTTTGGGAGGCGGGGCAAGCTTAGCCCCAGGTACATTGGGCCTTTTGAGATACTCCAGACAGTTGGGGAGATTGCTTATGAGTTGGCCTTACCTCCAGCATTTTCAGCCATCCACCGGTTTTCCATGTCTCGATATTGCGGCGGTATGTTCCTGATGAGTCTCATGTGCTCCAGTATGATGCAGTCGAGTTGGATGATCGTTTGACATTTGTAGAGGAGCCAGTTGCCATTCTAGCCAGAGATGTGAAGAGATTGCGCTCGAGAGCCATTCATGTTGTTAAGGTCCGTTGGAGGCATCGTCCAGTCGAGGAGGCTACCTGGGAGACCGAGCAGGAGATGCGAGAGCAGTTTCCCAGCTTGTTTGAGCCTTCAGGTACTTCTTGACCCTTATTTTCGCGGACGAAAGTCCTTTTTAGTAGTGGATATTGTAATGACCCTCCAGGTCATTTCTGTGTTTTTCCTTCTGTGTGTTATTTAGAGCGTTCCTGTAGCGACCCCAAGTAATTTAAGACTTGTTGGGACTGACAGTTCGGTCTCCTGGTCGTTCGTTTGGTCTTGGTGCGAGTTTTTGTGTTTTGGAGCTTATGAACCTTGAACGATCATTTTCGATCAAAATTTCAAGAAGATGACATCGAAATCCAATTCTGACGATTCCATCAGCTCCGGAAGGGTCATTTTAGTCTAGTAGCATGGTCGACATAACTCCCAAGGTTTTCAGTGTGAGTCGGTGCGATTAGGCGTTTTAATTTTAAGTTTAAGCCTAAGTTTGACTTTGGTCAACATTCTGAGTAAACGCGCTCGGATGAGAATTCTGTCAGCGCGGTTAGCTTCGGAATGTCGAGTTTGTTCTAGGTTGACCTTTCTTTTGTGTCCCGAGGTTTTCGATATCTTTCCGATCCCTTTTGTGAGTTTTGACTTAAAATGGCTTTTGGAAGTGGGATCCACTTTTTATCAAGATGACCTCTGATGGAAATTTTGACTGCGCCGTTAAGTCCAGAATATCGAATTTGGTATGGTTGCATATCTCGTTTGTGTGCACGGGATTTCGAACGAGATTGGAGCACCCCGTCAGAGTTTTAAGTTTTGGAAATTATTGCAGAAAAACAGCAACATAATTCCAAACTTCAAACCCTCATCACTCTCTCATCTCTCAACCGATTTGGACGATTTAAAAGGCAAAGTTGTGAGAGTTTTCGAGGACAACGTGTTGGTGAGCTCGGATAGTGATTTAGAGTCCCCGTTTGAGGTAATTTTCATAAAATACCTGCTGCCGCACCCTTTTTGTGAGCTTGATTTTGGGAATTTTTGAGACTTGATATTTCAGTCATTTTA
>NW_006239021.1:1717702-1718064 GCF_000226075.1 Solanum tuberosum
AGACTTGTTTTCTTAGCCATTTTAGATCCGATTTTGGTGATTTTTGAGGCTATCTTGAGTGGTTTTTTGAGGAGAACGTAGTGGTGTTGTTGCATTTCACTGTAGACCTCCAGTTTCTGGTGAATATACTGATTCAACTACTGGTGATATTGTGTTATTCTCGAGCCCCGAATTGTGTCCCATGTTGGGACATGAGCTGGGGGAACTGGTTAGGACCTACTTTTGGGGTTAATTCTAGAATTTCCAGTGCGGGTCCCACTTTTCCCGTTTTGACCCCAAAATTGACCCGTCTTCGTTTGTTGCGATTTTGGTGTCTAAACGACCGTAATAATGTTGTGACTCTATTTTTGATAGCGGGGCAG
>NW_006239021.1:1718664-1718784 GCF_000226075.1 Solanum tuberosum
CTAGAGGCGTGGGATTGAGATAGTATAGGCTTGGAGCCTTTTCTGTGATTTCTTAGATTGGACGCCGTTCCACGGTGGTTGTTGTTGGATTGGATCCTATTGGAGATACCATCACCCCCG
>NW_006239021.1:1727365-1728277 GCF_000226075.1 Solanum tuberosum
CTTAGACTTATGACTCGTGTGGGCTGGATAGCCTTGACTTTCTGCTGACGTCGTTCGGATGACTTAGCTCCTTGTAGACTGGAGTAGCAGACTTGAGTCTGATAGTTGAGCCTTAGATTAGGCGTTATGCTACTTGCTGCACTTCTGTATCTTCTCCCTCTCATTTTGTGGTTTTGACACATTCTCAAAGGTTTGGTGCATCACTAGAGGCGTGGGATTGAGATAGTATAGGCTTGGAGCCTTTTCTGTGATTTCTTAGATTGGACGCCGTTCCACGGTGGTTGTTGTTGGATTGGATCCTATTGGAGATACCATCACCCCCGGGGTCGTTCTTTCTAGCTGGGCTGGGAATGTATCGCTGGCTGGGTAGATTCGGTGATATCGGCGACCGCCCCCAAGCCTCTCTTCTAGCTGGGTTGGGAGTGTGCTGCTGGCTGGGTGTCCCCGGGTCGCTCTTTCTAGCTGGGCTGAGAGCTGACTGCATGGTAGGACGACTCGCGATATCTACCTCACTCACGGGGTCCCTCTTTCTAGCTGGGCTGGGAGTGGACTGTTTGGTTGGGTGGAGTCTGATGGATTATCTTAGTTACTTTGGGCTAGGAGCCCATTTTTTTTCTTTCTCAGTAGACTTAGCTTTTCTGTGTACCTGTCGAACTTATGGGGGTCCGTTCAGGTTTTATTTGAACTTGCGCAAGAGTGTACCTTCTGGGCATATGGGGGTCCAGTTAGGTTTAGTTTAGTTGTGCTTAGTTTGTTTCTGGTATGCTCGTGTGCTTTCTTTTTATATCCGTTTTGACCTCTCTGTGTCTAGAATCTATCCTTTCTTATTGGTTTTACCCCTTTTTGCTCAGTCGGCCTATGATGCCTACTGAGTACCTGTTGTGTTGGTACTCATGCTACGCTCTACATCTA
>NW_006239021.1:1728427-1738633 GCF_000226075.1 Solanum tuberosum
TGTCTCCTTCTTTTGTTTTAGCTAGTCTTGTTGCCTTTGAGACACGCTCTGTTGTGGTCCACTTTTGGGACTTGTACTCTTTATTAGATAGTTTTGTACTGGTGACTTCCAGGTTCTGGGAGGGATTTCTGTATATATTTATTTTGGGTTGCTTCCGCCTTGTTATTCTTGTTTAGATTATTATTTTCGCTAGTTTCTGCCCTTTCGCTCATTGCTTGATGTTCTGGGTTACGGGTTGGCTTACCTACTGGTAGGGTATAGTAGGTGACATCATGACTCGAGAAATCGGGTCGTGACGACAACCGAGTTACTTCCTCCACACAGACTTAGTAAGGGGAAGAAACCACTTAGGACCTCCTTGGAAAGACAATCTGCTAATTGAATTTGGTGTAATTGAGTATAATAACCATGGTATGTTTGATTGGCTATGTAATTACTTGATCAGCAGGTAATTGGGTGTAATTGATAGAGATAATTATACTCTCCAATTCATAAGGGGAGACTGTACGTGAATTGCGGGTAATTTACATGGTGTAATTACAGCCAATTACTTTTTTTATTTCTTCCTTTTATTTTTATTTTATATTATTTATATTTCATTTCCTTCTCATTCTCAACCTTTACTTCATGTGATTCTATACAATTTTTCGTATTATCTTCTTCTTTTTCATTAGTATAATTTTGTTAGTATTCTAATTTTTAAATTAACGTAAATTTATCATTGCATAAGATTATGTATTTACATTTTTCTTTTCTTTTAAATCATATTTTTGTATGTTATGTTGAAATTTGACATAAGAGTATTATGTTAATTTTTTTGTTTTGAATTTAGAACTTATGTTATATTTTCTATTTCATTTGTTTTAGGAGTAATGAGTCGATATTTTAGTTAGACTTGATAGATTATCTTTTTGTCCAATGTTTTTGTAATTTTATGACACTATATTTATAAAAATAATCTTTTTTTCAAACATGCAATTCATGAATGTTCAAAGAAAGTGTACTTTTAGTTTTTATGATTAATTTGATTAAAATATACTAATTTGAAAAATATAAATCAACTTTTTTATAATATTAGTTAAGAACATGTGTTTATTAATTAATATATTTTTAAAAGACAATATATATCTTAAATATTAAATTTAACATCATTTATAAAGCATTTTATTCGTCTAATATAATTTTTTTAATTTTAGATAATTAATTTTTATTTTTAAAATTCAATATAACCTTATGATTACACTTGTGTAACCAAACAATACACTTGTGTGGCAAACAAACAGATCATTGTAATTACTAAGTTGTGTAATTACTAGACTGGTAATTATTACTCTAGTAATTATACCAATTCCAATTACGACCCTTAATATTTTTTTACTCTAGAGTTTTGGTGAGTCTCCCGTAACTTCCCCTCACTTTGTTGATCACCTTTGGACGGTTCTTTGAGAAACAATTGACAATTGCAGCTAATACTTGTATTGAGGTAATCCTAATATTCATGGTGGTTAGCAAATTCAAAGTTAATGATAATACACAATAATGCTCAGTGCCTGAATTCAGGCTTGACGAATGACGAGGTTGATTTTCATTTGAGAGTTTGTTTAATAGTAAAATAGTATGGAAGTGTCAAGAAAACAACATGTCAACCTATTTTCATATAAGACCATTTAAAGGCGATAAGTAAAAGTGATTGTAATAAATCTCACAAGTAATTTTTTATTTAGAATCTCAGTACATCCTGATTGAACCTCAAAATTAAAGAAGAAGAAAATACAGGAAGATGCTGTTCAAGTAGCTGTCTAGTTTATAAATCATGACAAGATTCTAGGTTTCTTGCAATAGTTTCTCAACGCCCCTGAAATGAAGGGATACGGTGCTAAAAAGACTAAGAAAAAGATAAAAAAGAAGAAAAAAATTCCACAGAAAGGTAATGTGGTAACTATCACAATAAAATAGGTTACCCCCAAGGCCGAAAGTGAGATATGCAGTTCTAATTGAAAAGGAAATCCTATTGTAAGAAAACATATCATGTAGAAGGATACAAAAAATCCGAGGGAGTTGAAAACCAAGAAGAAGCCATAGAAAACAGGATTGCTGGTAGCCATCACTGACTGTCCTGCGAAATGCCGCAGGGGCACTACTACTATGCCATCATAACTAGTACTGTTGTTATTGTCGTCAGGCCAGTAAGTGTCCTGCCATAAGCCTCCTGGTGGATTGAAACCTGCTTGAAAAGTTGCTGTTGCAATTAGAATGGCTATCACAAGAATAGTGTCGCTTACTTTTCCTGGACAATCTCTGGTTTTATTGAACCCGAAGAAATACTTATTAAAATTAGATCGACGCTGGTCCCTTCTTTGCTCTCTGCTGGATTGTTCATTTGATGGATCTTGAACTGGAACAACCAAAACTTGCAAGTTTTCAGCAGATAAAGCACCAGATGCTCTTAGAATTTCCTCAATATCTCTATCTCCACATTCCTCTAATAGTACCTCCAAAGGTGTAAGGCCTTTCTTGTTCAAAGAATTCATCTCAATTGTGCCCTTACAAACAACATTCTCATCCAGCAACATATTAACAACCTGAATGAATCATTGAAAGTTAAAAATCAAGATCAAAAGATGAGGCATATATATATAATGAAAATATACTTGCCTCGTATTGCTTAGTTGACACAGCAAGATGCAAAACAGTGTTTCCTTGGATATCCTTCTTGTTTAAAAGACCATACTTGTTTAAATCCTTGAGGTTGTCAAGTAAAAATTTAAATGCTTCAAACTGATGATTCTTGACAGCTAAATGAAGGCAAGTCTCGCCACGAGCAGTCACTTCGTCTGTTGAGTCTGGAGAAACCACAAGAAGCTCCTTCATGACATTTTCTCTGCCGTTGATTACTGCATAGTGAAGGGGAATTCTTCTGTCCTTCCCCTTGATAAGGCATAGATTACGGTCAACGTTCAAGAGCTCCTTCACAATCTCTATATCCTCATTTGCTGAGGCAATATGCAAAGGGCTGAAACCATCCTGGTTTAGTTTTCTTGCAAATTCTGGCCTCAGATGAATGATCTCTTTGGTGAACTCAAGATGGCCACCCGAACAAGCAATATGCAGAGGAGTTTCACTACCTGCTAATGAAACTTCCCTGAGCAAAAGAGGATCTTCTTTGATCAAGCTTTGAAAGTGATGAACATCTCCTTTTTGAGCAGCCTCCCACAGCCTTCTATCCATTAGTTCTACCAAAGAATAATGAACTCTTTTAGATGTTTCACCTCTGAATTCTAAAAATCCATCTCTTTTCTAGTATATAAGAAAAGAGAAAAGAGTGGACTTTGTTGACTTACATATCTTGTGTGTACTACACTATTTGCTTCCTCTTCTTTTCTTCTCTATTTCCTTTTTCATTCTGCTTTCAAATGTGATACCCTCAGACAACTTCTCTACTACCACAAGCTAAAAGTAACGCTTTAGACCCCACTTATGAAATTTCACTTGCTATGTTGTTGGTGTAATATTTCTCACTTGCCTTTCGTATTTCTAACTCTGTACAAAAAAAATAAAGTTTCTTTCACACAAAAACTCAGTAACAATATAGAAAATCCTGGTCTTTCTATGTTGTTTTATTCCCCATATTGTATCTTCCCTTTTTTCAGGACTACTATCCACCTTAAATTAACGGAAAAGGGTCAAATATATCTATGTAGTATTGGAAATATAACTCTCATTATACTGTTGGGCTAAAAATACCCCTCTTGTTATACTTTTGGCACATATTTACCCTTATAATAAACGAGGGACACGTTTGTTAGTTAGCCCAAAAGTGTAATGAGAGGAGTATATTTAGCTCAAAAGTATAACGAGGAATATATTTAAAATACTTCTAATAGTACATGGGTATATTTGACCCTTTTTCGTTAAATTAATTGGGTTCAAATAAAAAGAAGCAAAAAATTTGAAGTCAATGAGCGTGCGGTTCTGGTCGTCGAATAATTTATACATATTGAAAGAATTTCTTAAAACTAGTAAGTTCGGTCGAATCTGTTTTAAGTTTATGAGTTCGAGATTGTAGTTCTTAGTAACTTATACATATTGAATGAATTTCTTAAGACACTTATAGGGTTTGGAGCAAAGCTAGTAAGTTCGACTAAATTCATAACATGTATTCTAGAGTCCGGAGCCAAAAAGACCATTTTTTCTTCCAAAATATATAAAGGGCCATTCAATTTTGCTCTTGGAAGCGAGATCCTTTGTGGTTTTAACAGCCATTAACAGCATCCAATAAAAAAAAAATAACAAAATTGCTGCTGTAGCAACGAGTTCCAACAACAATTTATCGCTACAACTGCAGTGAATTTTTAATAGCAAATGCCTTTGCACACAACTTTAATCAATTATAAGGATCCAAAAAGCATTATCACATAAAGTGATCATGTTTGCTTTTCAAGAATTAAATTGATTAATTTTGAAAATCAAATTAAAGTAGATCAATTTAATTAATTGTAAATTTGGAACTATTAATTCCCACTTGGATTTATTAAGAGTTGGTAGCAAATGAGATGTACTATTAATTACTCCCTCTGTTTCAAAAAGAATGACATAGTTTGACTTGGCATAGAGTTTAAGAAAATAAAGAACACTTTCGAATCTTGTGATCCTAAATTAAAGTTATGTCAAATGTACAAAATTGATCTTTAATACTGTGACCTTAAACATGTCACGTGGAAAGTTGAAATTAAAATGTTATCAAAAAAAGAAAGAGGCAATTCTTTTTTAAACAGACTAAAAAAGAAATGAGGTCATTCTTTTTTAAACGGAAGGAGTAGTATTATATCCCAATGTAACTTCCATTACATATTTTGTTGATACCTTGATAAGGAAAAAAAAAATGGAGCAGCGTAAAATTTGGAAATTTTGGTATTTTTTCATCCTAATCAACATAGGGAAAAAAAAAACAAAATTGTCTATAGGTTATTAGTTTTAAAATTAAGTTTTGAAAAACCCTGCTATGCGATTTATGTTTTTTTTTTAAAAAAAAAAAAAACAATAAACTCGTTTTTATGGAACTCGCTGCTCTTGCAGCGATTTTTTTTTTTAAAAAAAAAAAAAATTAACATCAATCAGCGAGAAAGAAAGAAAATGTCTCGTTAACGACGGTTAAAACCCGGATTTCGCTCCCTCAGGAGCAAATTATCTGTTTTGATTTTTTTTTTAAATGGTGGCCCTTTATCCATTTTGAAGGGAAAAAATGGTCATTTTAGCTTCGGACTCTACATTCTAGCTCCGTCCATGGAGTACAGATATGCATGAGAAAAGTTACTAAAATGCCAAAATTATAAGATTCTTAATACATAATTTTATAAGTAACCGTAAAAGTTTCGATAAAAATCTCAAAATTTGAATTCATCGGATATAAATCATGATTTGCCTCAACGTGAAAGATAAGCAGATAACTAATGGCGTCGTTGGCATTAATCGGCATTCATTTGGTAATATCATCATCAAGCCAATTGATGAAGGAGCTCTAAAATTATAAAAATGACAATGAACAAGAGAGCACAAGGTTAGAATTATGGTTTTGAACTTTACTGTTTTAGTTTTTGAATAAATTCTAGTTAATAGTTGGTTAGCTAGTTTTTTCTTATTAGTAATTAGTAGTTTGTTAAGATATATTTTACAGAGATATTCTAATTTCTAGGCTAGTTTATTATTATATTTTACTGCTTTTACTCGAGTCAATATTTTAAAAGGTCATTAAACTAGGAGAAAGTATTTAGTAAAGTCATTGAATTTTATTTTGTATCAATAAAATCACTCAATTTAAAGTTTCTATCTTCAAAAATCACTCAGTTTAAAAGTTTTATCTTCAAATATCACTCAACAACATTTATTATTAAAATAAATTTAACATGACAAAATAAAATATTGTTTATATCATATAATCATAAACCAAACAAATAAATAATAGTAGTATACTATAGAAATATATATTACTATACCTAACCCACCACTAATTAAGTTTGTCTAAAGACTAATTCCAAGTAGAAAGCAAGTCATTCTTTACTCATATTAGTACTTTCGACTAAATTACTAATTAAGTTTGTCTAAAGACTAATTCCAAGTAGAAAGCAAGTCATTCTTTACTCAGATTAGTACTTTCTACTAAATTACTAATTAAGTTTGCCTAAATTCTGGGTAGAAAGCAAGTCGTTGTTTACTCAAATTAATACTTTCTGCTAAATTATTTCTACAAAATATTAATATAATAATCATTACCAAATAATGATGTTAAAGCATGCTGTCAAGTTGAAAATGCAGCGTTGTATCGATCTTTTGGTAATTTCCGAATAACATTCTGCAATTTTATGCTTAATTAAAAATTAGTCTTTTGAGAATCTAATTTGTGGGTGGGACGGATACAATAATAAATATATTCTATTATTTTATTTATTTATAGAGTTCATAATTACATGAAATAAAAAATATATATGTTATTTGTTATCTAAAATTTATTTTAATGATGAATGTAGTTGAGTGAATTTTTAATATTAACTCCTTTTATTTTTATAAATGTAGAGTTCAAGAAATCAAAATAATATTTTTCTTTGACAACAATATTTTTTTACTTTGATATAATTTATAAATATTTCTTATATTTTTTCATATATAGTTTTTATCTTTCAACATATTATTTCAAGCTTAACTTAGACTTTTGAATGGTACAATAAAAGTTATAGATATTAGTAACTTTAATAAAGCTCAAATCAAAACCAAATCAATACTAATGCTAACAAAAAATTAATTCAACTCTAAGAATGACAATAATGTTGAACATTTGGTTCTTTAATCTTACATTGGTTTAGATAATTAAAATACATAATATAATTTTAGTTATTCTTTAATGCTTAGACATATAATTAAAGATTTATTTTAGCATGATTTAGTACTTTTAAATAATAATCATTTTCACTATGACTTATTTATTTGCAATATTTGTTTTATCCGATTTCATTACGTATTATTTTTTTGTTGAATATGTTAGTGTCATCACTCATATAGTTATATTTTCTTAAGAAATACCTTAGATAGTTGCATTTTAGTATGACTAGAGAAATATTTGAAGCACAAGTTAATTACTTAAATGTTTGTATAAATACTTTATCAAAAAACTTGAAAAACCGAGAAATTCAAAAAATTCGAGGTTAAAGAACACATATTTTATTAGTTTGATTTGATTTGATTTAGTTTATAAATTAAGAACTCAACATTAATAATTTTTAATTTAATAATTGAAAAATGCAAACCAACCTGGTCTATATACACCGATAGTTGGAAATATGTACAATACAATATTTGTTTGGAAAGGCGAAAGGAACTTTCACCATACATAAAGTCATCAAAACCCATTAACTTTAGACTTCTTCCACTAGAATTTAGACCATTTTTTATTGAAATTGTCATGCAAATGCAAAAAAAAAGGTTGCAAAGACACTCGCGACTACCAATTAAATACATAGTTTATGCCTGTGTTGCGAAAAAATGTTTGAATTTCCAAATGCACAACACTTATATATACAGTTCAAACGTATACGATATTTCTCTCAAATCTAAAATGATTATTATTAAAATCGCGATACTAGACTATCAGATACTCAATCCATATTTAATCATGTATTGAGTGTAGAGCAAACATAGTAAAATCAGTCATAAAATTCTCTTTTGTCCTAAAGAGTCTCTCTATTTACCAAAATCTCTTCTTCAATTTTTTCTTTAATCCATTCAAAACATAAAATAAAGTTTCTAAAAATCTCATACTATCTTTTATGTGTGAAATTTTCAAGAACACCCCATCACAAATAATAAACTCCAACTCTCAACAGCATACATAAGCATACGACTTCTATCAAATCTATGTGTAGTCTTTATATTTGTAATAAAATTTCTTTAGTATGCAAAGCCAGATCAAATACACTAATGGTTAGCAATAACACATGTGGAAACATGTATAACAATTTTGTATATTATTCTACCTACTATTTATAATTTTGGTAATAACTAAATGGTCACACGTCAGGGGCGGCTCAACAGATTTCGTGGCCTAAGGCAAAATTATATTAAAAGGTCCTTAAATTTATTTTATAAAATTTATACACTAACAAGAAAATCGATTTTCTACACAATAGATTAATCATTTAAGACAAAAAATTATCAAATTTCACACACACAAAAAAAAAAAAAAAAAAAGGAAGAAGAGTAAAAAAAATAAAAGGGATGGATTATCGATGTTAAGCTTCAAAACTCACATTGAAATTTTAATTTCGCTATCATCACAAATAAGAAAAAGAAATGAACATAACTTAATAGTTGAAGTTTTGAGCATGGATAGTAACAAAAATATCCAAATTTCTGATCAATTTAAATGATATAATTCATTCCATTAAGTAGCACTCATTGGTGAATATCTAAAACAAATTATAAAATTTTCATATAATATATTAAATTAAAACGAAAAGGAAACTTGTGCATGAATATTTGTGTGTTCATGTAGTTCAAGAAAAGATTGAAAAAAAATCATTATGTTATCAATATTTATAACTTAGTTCCTATATAAAAGGATAAAATTTAAAATTGGAAGTTAAAACAAATATATCAAATAATGAGTGAAAAGATTATGAGAATTTATGAATTTATTGGTAAAAAATACTCTCAAACAAATAATAATAAAAAATATATAATAACAATTTTAATTATATAAATTATATTAATATATAATAAAATTAAGTGAAAATTTCATATATGTCATTTATTAGACTAATATTTTCTAGTTATAGCAGTAGAATAAAACTTTCAAGTTGTAACAATAAAAAATTTCAGATTGTAACATTTTTATTAAATAAAAAAAAGATTTTTTTAATTAATTGTAAAAATCTATTTTGAAAAAAATAAAAAGAATAAAAAATCGATTTTGAAAAAAAATAAAAGATAAAAAAGGAAAATAAATCGATTTTGAAGAAAAAAAGTAAAAAACGGAAATAAGTGTATTAATAAAATTTGAATTGATTGATGATAATTATTAATTAGCATAAATTTAGGAGATTCAAACTAATTAGGAATATTTAGTTTCCTTAATTCACTCTAATTTGTTAAAATTAATTAAAAAGTCTGATTTTATCCATTTGCTTCTACGTTACTCTCTCTTCAAAAAAATTTCCAGAATTGTTGTCACTGACGAGTAAATCAAGTTTTTTTTGTTTGAAAAATCTTGATTTTGTTGTGATGGACGACTGTTTATCTATATTAATTAAACATGATGGTAGATGGGATCCTTCAGGTTGAATAAATGTTGGTATGAATAATTGGATGTCAACTATATACAGTTTGGATACCAATTATATGGTGTTCATTTTGATCTCCAATTAAATATCAAAACTAAACTGTTTATGTATCCAATTGTTATGTAGTTTGTATATAACTGATATCCAGAAATTTGTATCCAATTGATATGTAGTCTGTATATAACTAGAATCCTGAAATTATGAGAGTCAATCTGTAATTCATATGTAGTTGATAACTGACTTGAAGAAAACAGTGCATAATCTATATCATTCAATACTTAAAATTTTATCAAAAACAAATATTTATCGTTAAAAAGTTAAAAAGACATGAAATACTAAAGAGTCTAAGTTGTAATCAACTATCTCAAATTTGATCTCCGTAGTCTTGGTGTAGGATAATTGCTGGTATCTTGAGCATGTTCTTTTGCTATGCGGGATCCATCAAATTTGCTAGCAACAGTCCCTGTTGCTTCACTCTCACTGATCGCGCCATCATCGTTCTTTGTTTTTCCGCATTGCCATCAACCTAGTTAGAGAAATTGAAAAAGAAACCTTCTTATTATAAAAAATAGGTATTATAAGAAAATACCAATTTCATACCAACATTAGTCATAATTTATACAAAAAAAAAAAGAAGGGTGATTTAACAAACTACAGTCATTTCACATAATTGTACCACTGATATCATACCATTTTTTTATAAAAATAATACACAACTTAAGTCAGCTTTCATACCAACAATAAATCAATTTCATACAAATGTTAAAACACATTTCATACCATATTCATAAATCGTATATTAAATCAGCTTTCATACCAATATTATTCATGTTTCATGCCAGTTTAGTAGACAGAATGAGAATAATTTGAAAAAAAA
>NW_006239021.1:1739309-1742967 GCF_000226075.1 Solanum tuberosum
TTTTTTTTTAACGTGGAATTGACGTGGGGTGAGGGATTTATGTGGGGTGTGGGGTGTGACTTGTAACTGTAAAAAAAAGGAACATTAATCAATGTAAATCCCTATAATTGTGTAAGATATAATTATGGGGTATTCTTTATTTAACTAATTTAATAATAATATAAAATTATAAAAAATTACTTATTTAATAAAGTAAAATTTAATTAATTTATAAATAATTAGTGATATATGGGGTGATTTTTCCTAAAGTTAATAATAATAATCTAAACAAATTTGGGGCCTTCAAATTTTTGAGGCCTAAGGCAATGGCCTCACTGGCCAAGCCTTAGAGCCGCCCCGGTGTCTGTCGTGTCTATAAAACTTAAGTAATAAGTAAATAAAATAAAAAGTAAAAGATTTATCAGCAAGACAAACACATTTTTTCATATTTGATTTAGATTTAAAATCTAGCATAGATAAAACTAGCAATATATGTGTTTACCGAAAAACGGTACGGTTGAATTTGTTAGAAGTCAACGGTATGCGTTATTAACTTAGCTAGTTTGTTAGATAGAATAATTATCAACTTGAATATAACTTAGAAATAAAAAAAATAGCTTAGATAAAATGATTATGTCGCAATGAGCATCTGAGGTACGATCGTCGTACAAACTAGGAGAGCAACGCAGCGGAGAATGCAGAGAGGAAACTTAAAGTATAAGGAAAGTATTAGTATTGTGTATTTCTTGAGAAATCATAATGAATTACCTGTGAGAATGGTAAACTATATATTTATATGTTACAAAGGTAAGACATTAGCCAATGAAGGAGCTCCACTCGAGCCTTAAAGTACTGGACGCGAGCCCTAAACATAATGCCCTTTAAAGAATCAAATATAGGATGATGTTGTTCAACTATCTAAACAGTTCACAAATCTTGATAATAAATTTAGGTTTCTTGCAATGGTTTCTCAACAACTTTGTAATATGAGGCAAGAATACTGTAAAGACTATGGAAAAGATAGTAAATAAGAGAGAAATTCCCCGGTTAGGCGTTATGGCAGACATCACAGTATCATAGGTTGCTATCAAGGCAACAAGTGAGATCTGCAGTTCCAATTGCAAAGGAAATCCTATGGTCAGGAAATTTATAGTGTGAAGGGACACGAAAAATCCGATAGAGTTGAAAACCAAGAACAAGCCATAGGAAATTGGATTGTTGGTTCCCATCACTGATTGTCCTGCAATTCGTCGCAAGGACATTATGCCATCACTACTGCTGCTGTTATTGTGATCAGGCCAGTAAGTGTCCTGCCATACACCTCCTGGTGGACTAAGTACTGTTTGATAAGTTGCAGTTGCAATTAGAATGGCTATCACAAGAAAGGTGTCTCTTACTTTTCCTGGACAATCTTTGGTTTTATTGTACTTGAAGAAATCCTGAAGCTTCTTAGAATTAGATCGAGGCCCATCGTCCCTTGTTTGTTCTCTGCTGGATTGTTCATTTGATGGATCTTGGACTGGAACATTCTTGTAAATGAGATAGATGAATGATGATTGTGGCAAACCTTCTTGTTGCGAAGATTGCAAGTTTTCAGCAGATACAGCACCAGATGTTGTTAGAATTTCCTCAATACCTCTATCTCCTGATTCCTTAAGTAGTACTTCCAAAGGTGTAAGGCCTCCTTTGTTCAAAGAATTCACTTCAGTAGTGCCTTTAGCAACAAGATTTTCGTCGAGCAATTGATCAACAACCTGGATGATCATTTCTCTTATTGTTATTGAAATTTAAAAGTTGATATGATGAGTTAAAAGAGGCATAACGAAGATACTTACCTCGAATTGCTTAGTTGACGTAGCAAGATGCAAAACAGTGTTTCCTTGGATATCCTTCTTGTTTAAAAGACCATTCTTGTCAAATTCCTTGAGATTCTCAAGTAGTAATTTGAATGCTTCAAACTGATGATTCTTGACAGCTAAATGAAGGCAAGTCTCGCCACGAGCAGTCACTTCTTCTGCTGAGTCTGGAGAAGCCACAAGAAGCTCCTTCATGACATGTCCTCTGCCTTTGATTATTGCATAGTGAAGGGGAATTCTTCTGTCCTTCCCCTTGACAAGGCATAGATTACTGTCAACATTCAATAGCTCCTTCACAATCTCTATATCTCCATTTGCTGAGGCAATATGCAAAGGGCTGAAACCATCCTGGTTTAGTTCTCTTGCAAATTCGGGCCTCAAATGAATGATCTCCTTAGCAAACTCAAGATGGACACTCAAACAAGCAATGTGCAGAGGAGTACTATTTACAAACTTATATTTGGTTAGCCGAAATCATCGTGGTAGTGGTCATTATAAAAGAGAGGACAATATGGGTTCTCAGTGTAATCCTTTAAGAGGCAACTGTCATCATTGTGGCATAAAGGTCATTGAAAGAATGAATGTCGGACGCTTGAGCATTTTGTCAGGCTTTTATCAAAATTCCTTTAAAAGAAAGGCAAATAGATGTGGTACATCTTCTTCTAATGCTCGTGTGGAATCACACTTGACATTTGAAAATAATGTTGAGGCAAGACCTTCGCAAATGTACAATGACAATATTGAAGCAAATATGGATTTGAAGAATGATGATTTTAATGGCCTCAATGATATTACTCATTTGGAGATTAAATACTTCTTTGGAGATCGTAACTGATGTTTGATTTTTATGACGAACAATATGTTGTTGTTTTTGTGTGCTTTTGATTATCATTTATTTTATGTTACTTTTATTGTAAAATTTTAAAATAAAATAATATAAAGACTTAAGTTTTCTTGCAATGTTGCTAGTTATCTTAGCTATGATGTAATTTTATTTTATGAAGATAAATAAAATTTCTTCAATTGGATCCAAGATGAGTAATAGGGATATGTGTCTTCTGGATAGTGATACGTACAACTCACTGTAATGACCCGAAAAGTCATTTTTGAAATTTTTATAAAATTATCATTTTACCCCTCTCGATAGTTGCCCGGAGTAATTTCTTGATCAGTCGGAGAAATTGGTTCTAAAAATTTTGAACTATTCGTTTAACTATAGTTAATTGATTTGCGGGTAATTTGGTTATTTTTAAGGCCAAACTACATAAATCCCACTAGTTTAGGACCTAATTACTTAGATTCCCAATAGTTTTAAATATTACTTCCTCTGTCATATTTCATACTTAGGATACATGAGTTTGAATTCGTGAGATACATGTATCTGCGGAATTTTAAAATCAAGATACGTATTTTATTTGTTTAAATTAATTGGTTGTAACTGATTTCCTTAGTATAAGGTAGAAATCAAGGAGTTTATCTATGTTTAATTAATTTCATTTTATTATTATTTTAAATACTAAATTCGTTAATATTATTAATAAAAGACAAAAGACATGTATATCTTGGTCATGCAATTTGATTAATTTCATTTTATTACTCTTAAAATAATAAAATTCATTAATTTGATTTATCTATTATCAATATATGATGTATCCAACAAACAAAACACTTAGATATATGAGTATCATACAAGTACCTTCATATGTATCATAGAAGTACCTAATATTAATTTTGTGTATTTGTTATACGTGTCTAGTATGAATTTCATGTATCTATTTATATGATATAATATTTATTTCATGTATCTATTTATATGATCTAAT
>NW_006239021.1:1743108-1764537 GCF_000226075.1 Solanum tuberosum
TATCAATTTCATACATTATATTCAAAATCATGTATCTCGGATACATAGTAAACACACATATAATTATGTGTATCTAAATATGAAATGTAATTGAAACACACGATTTTAGGAACAAATCACGACAGTGGAGTATTTATCTTATCATTGATCCAAAAAAAGTTAAAAATTCAAAATTCTCCCTTTCTTTAAGTATTTGAATTTTTTTCTCATAGATACATATAATCTTAACTCAGATACATGAACTCTTAACTAGATACATGTACACCTGATGTGTATCCAACATTGTTGCACTTGATGTGCATCTAATGGTGTATTTTTTCTGTTAATTAAAGCTTGACGTAATTCTTTTATCTTGATTAGGTCGTTCCTATTCTTAGATCTGTTATCGACTTGAATGGTTGGCGTATGAACAGCCACTAAAATGGAATGGAGAAATAACAAACTCAAACAATGTAAAAATTCTAAAATCTATTGGTTAAAAAAATTTAAAACATTGATTCAGATACGGTTGAAACCTTACTTTACCACTTCAACTAATGTTGATTATGTAGAGAACTAGAGATGGATATGAATCGTGTACATGCAAAATGTGTATTGAACTGCTAAGGAAGAAGGGGTAATGAGGGTTGAGGGATACGTGTGGGAGTGGGAAAGAAGGGGTGAGGGTGGGATAGTGTGAATAGGATACAATAATTTTGAGATTGGGGAGGGAAGCGGCTGAATTGAAAAGAGATAAAATTAATTTGAATTATTAGTGTCCCACTAATTAAGGAGATGTAATTTTAAGATAATTATTTATTACTATTTTTTAGGCATTGTGTATCTGATTTAATTTTCTAAAATATATGGTATATTTATTAAAAAGTGGTACTCTATGTAATATTTTTAAAGTAGAGATAAAATATGTATATATGATAGTATAGTATGTCTATATAGGTAGTTTTTCCTATTTTTAATAATAATGGGCCAAGTCTGAAATATTAAAATAGGTTAATAGGAATTATTACTTTTAATACATAATGAATTTAGAAAAGAAAAAAAAAACTTGAGCGGCGGCCGAAGCGAGAATTGGAAAACTGCTCAATCAGGTAATGCTAAATCTTTGATATTCTATAGTTGGATTGGAATGGAATAGAACCTGTAGTATAGTTGTTAATTGGGTTGAAGAAAAAGGAAAAAAAACATAAATAAAATAAATAAATCAAAAAGGGGTGGGAATTGATAAGTTGTTCAACGTGTTGGGATTTGGATAGCAAATTGTCACTCAATCATTGGCTAATCACATTGCCAATGATTGATGCATGGTAATAAATGGCAATAAGAGGAAGGTTACTACTAACGTACTGTAAGTTACACATTTGGGTCATGTTATCGCTGCCACTGGTTTTTGTAACCAGTGCCTTCGATTCAATAATATTAATTGTTTATTATATTATAAATTTAGTTTTAGTATATTGGTTATCAAATTAAATAGTAGGTGCGTTGTCTTATATGATTACTATTAAATTTATGATTTTGGAGAAGTTGGAACTTAACCCTAAATTTGAAATTTGGAAAATATGAGAGTTGGCATGTAATTGGCATCAAAATTAGGAATTTGATTATAGATTCAAGTGAGTTTTTTCTAGGTTAAACCTATAGTAATATGGGTGTTGTTAGTTTCAAAACCTTATTGTGATTATTTACTTGAATAGATTGTATTGATTTGGAAGCTCAACGAAAAGAGAAGGCGTAAGTCCCGGGGTGATTGTTTGATTGTTTGAGGCAAGTGAATTTCTAAACTCTTGTTAAGTGTATGAAATTCGTGTATTTCCTTGTAATATGTGTTTGGGATTAATGGAATTGATGATGGGTTGACTTGTCCATGTTGAATAATTCTAATGATTGAAAAGGGGTAATAAAAATGTAATGTGCTTGTTGTGCCGTAATTTTACTATCTCTGGAAAAATCACTTTTTGAAATGTTCTAAGTATAAAACAATTGAGAAAAATACTTAGAAAAAGAGTCGCCACTTAATTTTTTAAAGAAATTAAGAAAACTTATAATTTTCAAAGATTTAAACCGAAAAATCATTTGAAAATACCAAAGAGGGTTCGGGGTTCAATTTACACTTTCGAGAAGGGTTTTAAGCATTCGAAGTGTCCGCTAACATGCGGTTGACCTGCGACTTGACTAAAACATATTTGACTATTTTTAGGAAAATAATGATTTAACATAAAAAATAATAACTTACAATATTTGATTATATTTGAGAAAATAATTAAATAAATGATGCTTTTTTTAATTATTTTTTTATTTTTAGAGAAAGGGAACCAAAAATGAAACATTTGAATTAAATTGCTAGTGATTAGAATGTTAATAAAACTAGATTAATTAGAATTTATTTAATTCATTTTGAAATAATAATTTAAACCAATTTAATAAATTAAAGCATAAAAATCATTTTTTAAAATTTTTTATTAATTGACTATCCCTTTAGAGAAAATGACTAAGTAAATATTCATTAAGGTTTTGACTAACATTTTTTAAAGTTTATTTGAGAAAAACATTTTTTAACATAAAACAAAAATGAGTAAAAAAAAAAAGTGATTTAAGTGAAGAAGCATTAAAGAACATCTTTTTTAAGGACCAAAGGTTTAACTTAATAAAATTTTGACCAATATACTTAATTAATAAAATAAATGAACACAAAAAAAAAAAGTATTAAAATTAAACCAACACAAAGAAAATAACTCATCTTTTGAGGAATCTAATTAAGCTAATTCACAATTATAAAGTTAGAGTTAATAATCAGAAAACAAACAATAAAATAATTTAAAGGCAAAGGGAAATGAATTTGGGCCTTTCTTGGGCCTGCTGCAATTGGGTTTGGGCTTTGACCCTACTTTTGCCCCTTGAAATCTTGTATATACACCAAATGTATACAGCTATATACGGGTCGCGTCATGGCCCATTTTTCTGTATATTGAACCGTATACCAATTGCATACGATCCACTTCAACCTGTTTTTTCGTTTTTGAACCTGTACATGGTATTTTAGTACGTATGCTAGTGTATACAACATGTATATCAATGTATACATGCTGTATCTCAGCCCGCTTTCAGCTTTCCGGAACCTGTTAATCCAATTTCAGGCCTTATTTGATGCTTTCAACCTGTACACCTGCTCTCGACGGCCTGACCAACTCAAATGACAAAGAAAAGAGCCTTTATGGCTCAACTCGGAAATGCAAAGAACAGAAGTCCACCATGGACTCGGGAGGGGTTCATACAACAAGCAACAAAGAGACAACATCAACATTCGAAATAGCGAAACAAGTATAAAAGAAATAACCAAACATGTCAACACACCAAGAAAAGAGCAAATGGGCAGAAAATATAAGCCATGAGGGATTATAGCTTGCGCGAGATAAAATTACTACATAAAAATCCAAATCAATCCAAATATACATCACCAAAGGCATGCTTGACAAGGATAACAATTCAATACATGCTAATGGGAATGCTTAGAATCGCATAAAAATGAAATTAAGAACGGACATACAATGACTCTAATACATACTCAAAACAACTACTTATATAGCCAAAATAATTACAGAGAAAAAGAGAGCACGCCAATGATCTTGCTACATGCTAGACCGAGAAGGGAGCAACCTAAGACATGCTCTTAAAATGGCGACGAAACTCACGTGATTTGGATAAGAGTTAATGAATTAAAGCCTTTGTCAAAATCTAGCCTAAACAAACACATTCTAGTCAAAATAAACATGCTGACTCTAGCTTATTCATAATTAGGCACAAAAAAAAATAAAAAAAATAAAAAAAATAAAATATATATATATATATAATAATAATCAAACTATAACAATTAAATCTTTAGCAAATGGGCTACTACTACACCACTAAAAATAGCTAAACAACATACAAATCATGCTAAGAAATATACTTTCCAAAGAGAAAAAATGACAAATCTTAAGGCAGCACAACAATTCCAAATTAACATACAACAACATAGCATATGCTTCAGCCTCACGAACAAAATCATTCGATGCCTACATATATATTGGAATGCTAAGAGCAAGAACAAATGAACAACAACCTCTAATACATACCCAACTCTCGATTAACCATGAGAAGTCAAACATATTCAAGCGATCTCAAAATCAAAGAAAAATCAGTCGATATGAACAACATCACAATTTATTCGAAAAGAAAGAAGGAAAAGTAGGAACAAGAATATTACCTTTCCCGGAGCAGCGATACTAGGATGACGAGAAGAGCGATTCCACCACTCTATTTGAATACTAAAGGCAAGCTAAGAAAATTCGAGCGGCGATCTTCTCGGAACTTAGAATCGGAGAGCTAAATATAAAATTCGTAAGTGTAAAGCGATTATTGCCAACGAACCGAACTCAAAAAAAAAAAACCTTTTTTCCTCCCTCAAACAGTGATTGTTATGCCGTAATTTTACTATCTCTAGAAAAAACACTTTTTGGAATGTTCTAAGTATAAAACATTTTGAGAGAAATACTTAGAAAAGAGTCGCCACTTAATTTTATAATGAAATTAAGAAAACTTATAATTTTCAAAGATTTAAACAGAAAAAAAATCATTTGAAAATACCAAAGAGGATTCGGGGTTCAATTTACACTTCGAGAAGGGTTTAAGCATTCGAATTGTCCGCTAACATGCGGTTGACCTGCGACTTGACTAAAATATATTTTGACTAATTCTTTGGAAAAATGATTTAACATAAAGAATAATAATTTACAATATTTGATTAACTTTGAGAAAATAATTAAATAAATGACACATTTTTTTTTATTATTTTCTATGTTTTTAGAGAAAGGGACCTAAAATAAAACATTTGAATTAAAACGCAAGTGAATAGAATTTTAACAAAATTAAATTAATTAGGACTTACTTGACTCATTTTTTTTAAAATAATAATTTAAACCAAATTGGTTAATTTAAGCATGAAAATCATTTTATATTAACTGAAGTATAAATAAAAATTTGACTAAAGATATTCAATAAAAGTATAAGAGTTGATTGAAAAATTAATTTTATTAAAATAAACTAACATAAAGAATATGGTTCGTCTTTTGGGAAATTTAATTAAATTAAACCGAATCAAATCAAATGTTAGAGTTAAAATTAAACAAAAATAATTACAATAAAATATAAAGAGAAGGATAGGAATTTGGGCCTTTTGGGCCTATTGCTGCCCAGAAACATTGGGCCCAAAGCTGCTGATTTTTTGGGCTTTGGCTCAATTCTAATTTTTATATACAAACTGTATACTGTCCGTATATCAGTGTATATAACTCAGTTTTTAACTCTCGAGAGCTGTAATTCTGCTCCCCTTTCACTGTAATCCTGTCTTTCAACCTGTATCACGTATACCAAATGTATACGGTCTGTATATTGGCCTGTATATCAGTGTATACTGCTGTATACGACCTATTTTTGGCTATAAAGATCCGCATTTTTCTGTTTTCCAGCCCTGTGCTTCTGTTTTATGTGCCTGGCTGACTCGAATGATGACGAAGAAATAAATTGAGCCTTTATCGCTCGACTCGAGAATGCTAGGAAGAGAAGTCCACTATGGACTCGGAAGGGGTTTACATGCACACAAAGAGGAGGAAAAGAATTAGAAAAAGAGGAAAAGGTAAAACTTCCATCAAATATATGATCAAGTAATTAACTCTAGACGAAGGTAGACACATAAATTATTTTAAGATATGAGAACCTAAGTACGAACATTATACTTCTAGACAAAAGGGTGGTGATATTGTATTCAAAATGAGAGATAATTGTGGAAACTAATTAAGAATGGGACAAGCCATTAGAGAAAACTTTCTAACTAAACAAAAATACATAATATCAACTAAAGAGATAAAACGAGATCAAAGGTGAACTAAAAAAATTGATTATTATGCACAACTACATAAGGCAAGAAGGTCACGGAGGAAAATTATCATTTTAAAACATCTAGATATAACTCTTACTATTAAACTTTAAAAAAACTTAACAACTATAAGGAACATTTCTAAGTTAATGGGCAAAAAAAAAAAAAAACCGACTCACTGCAAAACTAAACCAACTACACATTTTAAAAGCTCATGGCATCAGGTAGCATTCCAAAACATGTGAACGAAAGTATATGACAACTAACTTAAAGGACACATGAAAGGATATAGAACATATTAAGGGAAGCAATAACGACTAATCTAATTTGAACTTGAGAGCATATTTATTTATTGACTATTAGCAACATATAAAGACTACATTGAACGTTAATAAACAAACCAACAAATTTGGGGCACTCACTAAACATGATCAATGCTACAGAATTGAAGTTGGATAACTTTAAAGGCTAGTAATCATCTACTCTTGCACAATAATAAAACCATCAAAATCTGGAAGTACAATACTTAACAGATAAAACCAAGGTGGTAAAATCTTACACTTCAACTATTGAGCCCGTTTAATCACATCAAACAGATAGTCAAGACTTATCATGAAAGTAGACTTTATTTAACATGATCGAATAGAATGTAGATGCTTGCTACGCTCACATGGTTAGGAAACAAAGTTTTCACGGAAAGGATTAGAGGCTTTAGCATCGAGGTTGTGGATCGTGGAAACAAGCAGGTTATAATAACACTACGCCTTGAAGCCAAAAAAAAAAGAACAAAACAATAGCAAGACATGGACAACATTCTAGTATGTAAAAGCAGCAATTGGATTTAAATAGCATGAGATTGAGCTAATATTGATAAGAGTTTATTATAATGAATAAAAAGCGACAGAGAGGACAACCAAGGCTACGATTAAGCAGTGAAGAAATAGAACTTATACATTTAGCACACTCAAAGTTGAAACCAATCAAACAGCGGATCATCTCGAGGAAACTAAACAAGTTCATCTAGCTTTATAGATACAAAATCGAGCCAAAAAATCTAAGGACTAACATACAATACTAAAGTGACTTCATTGATGCTTGAATCATGCTTACTGCTCAAAAACTCAGAGGAAAACGATACTAAAGCAAAGACTTAAAAGCGAAGGAACCAAACATTCTTAATAACAAACTCCATACCAAGTATCGAACACATAGCACACCATATCGAAAACAGAACGTAACAAAGCATGTTGTGTTGATTGCTTCTGCCCAAAAGTTCATAGCCAGCCCTGAGTCAATCAGCATAGTCCTTGCAATATCAACCAGAGTTCTGTTCTTTCTCTCAACCACTCTGTTTTGTTGAGGAGTTCTTGGTACAAAAAAATTATGATTGATTCCATTTTCAGCACAAGAACTTTCAATTTGAGAGTTCTCAAACTCTGTCCCATGGTCAAATCAAATACTAGCAATCTTGCAGTTGACTTTCAGTTGAATTGCTTTGGCAGAAGCAATCAGAATTCCAGCAGTCTCATCCTTTTTCCGCGGAAACATATTCCAGGTGTACCTCATCTGCTTTGACTTCTGATAGGTCCACACAGATCCATGTGGAGAAGTTCCAAAGGTCTGGTAGTGCTCACACCCTTCTTTGCCTTGAAAAAAGATCTTGTTTGTTTGCCTTTTGCACAGGCGTCACAGAATTTGTCATTTGAGAACTTCAGCTTTGGTAGTCCGCGGACTAGGTCCCCTGCAACAAGCTTGTTAAGTAAAGAGGTACTTACATGACCCAGTCGTCTATGCCAAGGATTTGCATCATCATTTTGAGCACTCAGACATGACAAGTTGTCTCCTTCAATAGAATCAAGATCAGCAACATTAAACATTCTTGACTTTATTTGCATACATTACAATTTTCTTAGTTGCACAGTTTGTAACCACACACCCTTCAGACATGAACTTGACTTCATTTCCCTTGTCACAAATTTGATACACACTTAAGAGATTAAACTTCAGACCATCCACATAGTGTACACTGACTATGGAATGATCTGCAGTTCTTCCTATCTTGCCAATACCAAGAATAAAACATTTCTTTCCACCGCCAAATGACACACCACCACCTTGGTGTGCTTCTAAAGAGAGGAAGTTTAGAGTATTTCCAGTCATATGCCTTGAGTGTCCACTATACATGTACCAACATTGACTGCTCCCTCTCTTTTGCACAAGAATCACTTATTAAGCTTAGGAACCCACTTCAAACGGAGTTCCCAAAAACTGTCAAAAGGTTTAATGAGAAACCTTCATGTCCATGGAGGTAAAGTGTTCTTGCTAAAACAATAACGAGGACCAGGTCCCTTGTGTCCCTTTTTAACATCATTTTCAGATCTAATAGATTTCACATGCCTTTCTTTAGCTTTTCTCAGACTCTCACATTTCTCTTTCAAATGACCATTTCGACCACAGTGAGTGCACAAAAGGTTGTCAGATACAGACACATATTTGCTATGAGGATTATATGGGGGTTCTATTGGTCTGCGTCCCAACCCTTTCTTTCCATTAAAACTCTGATTAGATAGATTAGAGAGTATCTTAGAGGAGTTAGTCCATTTTAGAGAGTGGCTTAACTCCTCCTTGACCGTACTCAGATCCTTTCTCAGTTGAGAATTTGTTTCAAGAGAAGCAACTAACTTGGACTTAAGGATTTTACGTTTTTCTTCCAGTTCTTCCTCAAGGATGCTAAGCTTTCTCTTTCCACCTACTAAGGTACCAGGTCCCTCACTGGGTTCCAGACTATCACTCTCAAGGATACCTATCCTGATACTCAGTTCAGACATTTGAGTATTAAGAACTGAGTTTTCATCTTCGCACAGACTCAACTTTTCACTTATTATCAAATTTTCAGAGGTCAGTTCATCAATTGAGTCAATTAATAGAGCAGCAAGTTTTCTCAATTTTTTAATGGGAAGAGAGTCTAAATCATCTTTAAGATCGAGAAAAGTTACCTCATTTTGGTCCTCTTTATCATCGAATTTAGCCATTAAAGAGAAAATGGAGTTGAAGACATTTTCATCATCTTCAATAGCCATCATTGAAAAATCTTCATAACTTTCTGCATCTTCTTCTGACTCGCTTGAATCATCTCCCCATACAACAAATGTTTTTCTCACCAACTGATCAGTATGGGCCTTCATCTGAGCATGGTTGGGACCAGGTCCCTCTTGCGCAGTTTGGTGTCATAAGTTTCCTGCTTTTGACTGGGGCAGTCCTTCATGAAGTGACCAGGCTTGCCACATTTATGGCAGAGATCATTTGCAGTAACAGTTCTGCTAGCAGAGGTTTTCTTTTGGAAGCCTCCATACTTCTTGATGATCTTATGAAATCTTCTACTGACATACGCTATCTCATCATCCTCCTCAGTCACCTCACCTTGAGACGTTTTCAAACCAATGGACTTTTCCTTCTTTCCTTCCTTCACAGTCGTCCCTTGTTTCTTGTTCATCTCATAGGTCTGAAGATTTCCAATCAGTTCATCCATGGGAAGAGTCATTAGATCTTTGGCTTCTGTTATGGCATCCACCTTGCTTTCCCAAGATTTAGGAAGCACTTTGAGGATCTGGCGAATTTGCTTGCTGACAGGAATAGGCTCACCCAGACATCTAAGCTCGTTGGTAATGGAGATGAATCTTGAGTTCATTTCAAAGATAGTTTCACCTTTCTTCATACAAAAATTCTCGTATTGAGTCGTAAGCATATCGACCTTAGACTGTTTTACTCGTTGTGTTCCCTCATGGGCTGTTTGGAGACAATCCCATATCTCTTTGGCTGATTCATAGGCAGAAATTCTGTTGTATTCGTCTGCTCCAATTCCACACACCAGAATCTTCTTTGCCTTGTAGTTCTTTTCAATCTATTTCCTATTTGCCTCATTGTAGTCTTTTCTGGTTTTGATCACAGTAGTGGTAAGCTCCCCATCATTCACCTCCTTTGTAAGAATATATGGTCCATCAAGGATAATGTCCCACAACTCAGAGTCATCAGCGTTGATGTAGTCATGTATTCGATTCTTCCACCAGCCATAGTATTGTCCATTAAAATGCGGTGGCCTGGTGGAAGACTGACCTTCTTCCATTTTGGGTGGAGCAGTCATTCCTTCTGGATCTTATCTTTTCTTGGTGTTCACCACAATGAAAAGACAAGCTCTGATACTACTTGTTGGAATATATGCGTCCACTAGTCTAGATGGGACCAGGTCCTCAGCACAGTTACAATAACAGAAAATAAACAAAGTGTTGAAAGTAAAGATTGCACAACAACATTACGTGGAAACCTCTTTGCTCAAGGGAGTAAAACCACGACCTGGCCTGCCAGGACTTTTCAAACTTCTTTCACTAATCATCTCAGCAAAAGTAAAAGCAAGTTTACAAACCGAGATTAGCCTACTAATCCCAACTCTAAGCAATACCTCCTATTACTTAGATGAGCCAGAGCAGATACAACACAGCCCACTAAGCTATCACCCCTAGATAACTTAGACTTTGCTAAGCGGATACAACACCGCCCACTATACTAATCCTGACCGATTAATATAGACTTTAGAGTAAGACCCTAAGTTACCCTTAACCTAGTTCTTACAATGATTCACACAAATTTGAAACGTTTCTTTCACAAGTGAAACGAATCCTACAATGTAAGCATTATTACAAGCAAACAAAGTAACAGATGGTACAAGAAGCTCTTGAAGTAATCGATCAAAACCCTTGTTGTTCTTAAAGCTTGAAATATTTCTCTCTTTGAATGAATGAGTAATATTGTTGTATGTTGTTTGATATATACCATGAAGAGTTATTACCAAACGTACAAGCAACCTCCTTGCTTCTGATTGGTGAAGTACTGTGCAGCTTCACCAACTTTTTGACGCAAACAGCTTTTACAGTTGTACAACACTTTGACAGCTGGACGAGTATTCATACTCTGCAGAGGACCAGGTCCCTGCATTTGTGAGGAGATCATCAAAACATCTAGGAGCATAAGCACTAATCACTTCCCTTTGAGAAGGCATAGATTACGGTCAACGTTCAAGAGCTCCTTTACAATCTCTATATCTCCATTTGTTGAGGCAATATGCAAAGGGCTAAAACCATCCTGGTTTAGTTCTCTTGCAAATTCTGGCCTTAAATGAATGATCTCCTTAGTAAACTCAAGATGGACACTCAAACAAGCAATATGCAGAGGAGTTTTATTACTACCTTCTAATGAAATTGTGCTGAGCAGAAAAGGGACTTCTTTGATCAAGCTTTGCAAGTAAAGAACATCTCCTTTCTGAGCAGCCTCCCTCAGCCTTATGTCCATCGATTCTACCAACAAATTATGCAACTTTTTCGGTTTTTATCGTTTATATTTTAGTTTCATTCATCATGTTGTGCTCAGCAGGAAGGAATATCTTAGCTCTGAAAATCTCAAATTCAACTCTTTTAGAAAGGTGTTCAGTTTGACTTGTTTAGGATGAGAGTTTTCTTCTTGAATTAATTATTTTACATTCTCAGGTTTATTGAATAGTAAAACAAATGTTAGTTATCACTAAGCCACTCTCTTTTTGATATATTAAGTTCAATATGTCAAGTAAATTATGCTGAAAAAGTCAATAAAATGTATATAATTGTTGTGCTAAAACCATGCCTAATTGAGTTGTAGTTTATTTAATTAGACATTTGGAGATTTATGTATTTCTTAATCGTGTATTAGATATGTAAGCAATTCAAAGTCAATGTAATGTATATAATTGTTGTGCTAAAATCATCTGAACCTTTGTTGAATGGATCAATTAATTCAGAACATGACATGTATATAATAACTAGCTCTTTATCTTGTTCAAATAGTGATTATGAGTTATAAAGGTTATGTTTGATAAATTAGTATGTCAATTCAATGAAATAAAATTGAGGATTAAGTTGAATTGTCATGAAAGCATATTAATGGCATTTGATAGTAAAATTGATCATAGGTACGGAGTAACTTCGTCCACACAGACTTAGAAATGGGAAGAAACCACTTAACATTTTTTGACCCTCTAGAGTGTTGGTCTCCCTTGACTTTCCCTCACTTTATTGATCACTATGCTACACCTTTGGACGGGTCTATTGACAACTGCAGTCAATACTCGAATTGAGGTAATCCTAATATTAGGATGGTTAGCAAATTTAAAGTTAATGATAATCATATCATCATATTATACTAAGAGTGGAAAGAATGTTAGGCAAAAGTTAGATTACCATTTTTCGCTATATCAAATACTATTAATCATCTAATAAATTGTTAATTAAATATTAAATAGTAAATTTTACTTACTACAAGGGAGAGTTACACATTAAGCCAATATCAATTTCTTTTTGCTACAATTTATTCATGTTGTATGGTGAATTAATATTAAATTATTATAAGTAATTATTATCAAGAAGACAAAAAGACTCCTAATTATATTGTTTAATAAATTACAGGTGAAGACCAAAGGTTACATAATTAAGTAGGAAACTGATGGGCCTCTTTTATTTTATTTTTCCTTTCATCTCCCCTCACCTAAGGTTTTCCTATTTAAAGTCACCTAGAAAGGAAAATGAATTTATAAATCTCATATATGATCTTCTTAAAGTATGTTAGTGTTAATTCTCTTTATAAATTAAGATTCATTTTCTCATCTTTGGTATATCATTTCTTTCTTCTTTTTGATTTTCTTTCTGGTCATAGTCATAGACCGCAAAAGAAAAGTCATCAATCTTTGTAGAACTGTTAAGGGCAATAACATTATTGTTGTATGTCACGACCCAGACCGTCGTGATTGACACCCACACTAACACTCCGGTGGGAGAACCACTATTACAACCCAAACCAAGCAACTAAACCAAAACTAAGGCATTTAGGTTACGGAAGCAAGTTAAATACTAAGGAACTAGTTCCCATAAACGCCAACAAAAATCTAACAAGAACTAAACAATGCGGGTGAAATAATCTAGAACCTGAACGCCAATGTACCAAAACATCTAAAGTTCAACAAGTCTAAATAAGAAGGGATGCAACCCCCAATCTAATGAACTAATCAACTAACTAGAAAATAGTCTAAGTCCGGAAATGGTGGACATAGACAAAAGAGAACCCATGGCAGCCCGGAAGAATTGGCTCACCCTTGAATTCGAACGATCATTGATCTCCTAAGCGAGGTCTCTCAGTAGCCGCTTAAAGATGTCATGTACTCAACAAAAATAAGAGCAAGTGCAGTATCAGTACACAACCATAGTGTACTGGTAGGATCACGCGGCTATCCCACTAAGTGCATAATAAGAAAGTCAAGACAACATTATAATCACATGCATATATATCAACATATACAATATTAGCAACATTTACGAACAACGAACAACTTCACATTTTATATCAAATCATTGGTCCTCTCATGAAACCTAAACCCAAACAGTTAGCATACCGAAACGTGGCAACTGATCCAAGTTAGTTATGCCAGAACGTGTCAACTGATCCATTCAACACACCATAATCACAAGTATATCATCAAGATCATACATTTAAGTCATGATTTCATGGTAATCATCATTCATCTATCTCATTTACAACAAGTGTGATCAACATTGCAACATTCATACATATACAAGTATCATAATAAAGCAAGAACAAACATACATCACACAATCATAGAATCACAACCATCACATACCTCGAAACAAGCTTGAAACCCAAAAAACACTTGATCCTTCCCTTTCCGAATTCGTTCCACTTGTTCTTGATCTACAAACAATCATAATAACACGAGAATCAATAAAAAATCACTAATTACCTGAATTACTAACAATTTTATGATCCCTAGATCATACCCATGATCCCAATTATCCAAATTAGGGTTGTTTCCATCATAGAATCTCTATACCAAAATCCTCTTCCATCGATATTCACCCATTCTATTACATTCTATAGATCGAAAAATGGATTCGGAGAGTGAAAAGCTTACCTTTAGCCTCAAGAATGGTGAAAAACGAGTAGGAGTCGCCAGGGATTCGTTCCTTAGCTCTAAAAATCAAAAAGTGTCAAATAAGGTCGTTTAAGGGTTTATTAACGACCTTAAGTCACGTCGAGCACACCACAGTTGTCGTCACCCCGCTGTAGCGGCCCCGCCAGAGCGACAAAACCCAGCGCCAAAGCGGGTTACGCGAGACAGTGAGGTAATTAAAGAATTCCAAAATCCTCATTTCACAACACACCTCTAACCCACGATGCTCAGAAAATATCTTTTACCCTAAGATTGATTTCGAGAGTTCTACTCACCCGAATTCAATTCCATAAAGTCGTACGGATTCCTTAACGAGTAATCTATCCCCTCATGAAATCAAAATCATAAATCATTCATTCGATTGTTACCATATTTCCCTACACCTCAAAGACTCCGATTTCGTCCAAATCTGGACAAGGCTGGGAAAATCCAAATACTACGAAAACGTTTTTCCTGCCCCAAATTTTCCCCCGTTGGATTTTCTATAACGACGGTAATAGGTTGTTACAATAGATACCAATTTACCCATCACTAGTCCCCGAGTGACAAACTTAGGAAAATAGGCTAAGGAAGGAATGAAGTAGTACCTGAATTGACGAACAATTGGGGATACTTCTCTCCCATGTCCCTCTCGGTCTCCCAAGTAGCTTCCTCAACTGGACGATACTTCCATTGAACTTTCACGGACTTAATCTCCTTGGTCCTCAACTAGCGCACATCATGATCAAGAATTGCCACCGGTTCCTCCTCATATTGGAGGTCCTTATCTAACACAATTCAGTCCCATTTAATGATATAATCCCCGTCACCATGATACCTCTTCAACATAGACACATGAAATATCGGATGTACACCCGATAGATTAGGAGGCAAAGCCAATCTATACGCTACCGGTTCTACACATTGAAGAACCTCAAAAGGACCAATGTATCTAGGACTTAGCTTTACCTTTCTTACCAAATCTCATCACCCCTTTCATGGGTGATACCTTAAGAAGAACATTTTCACCGGTTTGAAACGCCATGTCTCTTACCTTATGATCCGCATACTTCTTTTGTCTACTCTGGGCTGCTAAAAGTTTAGCTTGAATACTCCTCACCTTATCTTGAGCATCCTTCACTAAATCAACCCCTAAATGTCTCACATCTCCAGCCTCAAACCATCCTATGGGTGATCTACATCCCTTCCCATATAATGCCTCAAATGGTGCCATATCAATGCTGGAATAATTATTATTATTATAGGAGAACTCACACAAAGGTATGAATTTACCCCAATGCCATCCAAAATCAAGCACACATGCCCTCAACATGTTTTCTAGCACTTCAATAGTCCTCTCTGACTGTCTATATGTCTGTGGATGGAAGGCAGTACTAAAAGTGAGTTGGGTGCCCAATTTATCATGCAATTTCCTCCAAAACTTGGATGTGAATTGGGTAACACGGTATGAGATGATAGAGAGGGGCACTCTATGCAACCTCACCATCTCTTTCACATAAACTTAGCCAATTGTTCAACATTATAATCTATTCTTACCGGAATGAAATGGCCCGATTTAGTCAATCTATCAACCACTACCCAAATAGAATCAAACTTCCCTAAAGTCTTGGGAAGACTAACCACAAAATTAATGGCTATCATTTTCCACTTCCATTCAGAAATTGGCATTCTTTGAAGTGAACATGTAGGCCTTTGATGTTCATATTTCACTTGTTGTACAATTTTGACTCTTCGCTTACAAACTCCGCTATGTCTTTCTTCAGGCCCGGCCACCAATAAATTCGCTTCAAATCATGATACATCTTGGTTCACACCCGGATGAATAGAATATCGTGAACCATGAGACTCCGCCAATAATTTCTCAATCAAGTCATCTACTCTAGGAACACAAATTCTTCCTTTAAAAATTGAGCACACCATCTGCATCAAGAGTGGTCTCTTGTACCTTACCATTCACAGTCTTCTTTCTAAGCTCCTTCAAATTCTCATCCTCAAATTGTTGGCCTTGATCTCTTCAATGAATGTGGCCCTCACTTCAATACTAGCTAACACCCCACCTCTTTCTGAGATGCCCAACTGTATGAACTTAGACTCTAAGTTCTGAATTTCCTTAGCCAAAGGTCGCTTGGATACACTCAAGCAAGCTAAACTACCCATACTCACCATTTTTTGACTCAAAGCATCTGCCACCACATTAGCCTTGCCCGAATGGTATTGAATGGTCACGTCATAATCCTTAAGCAACTCTATCCACCTCGCTATCTCAAATTCAGATCCTTTTGACTGAACACATGCGGCAAACTACGATGATCAGTAAACACTTCACACGTAACACTATAGAGGTAATGCCGTCATATCTTAAGAGCAAACACTACCGCTGCCAACCTAAATCATGTGTTGGATAATTCCTCTCATGCACCTTCAATTGACGCGAGGCATAAGCTATACCATTCTTATCCTGCATCAACACAACACCCAACCCAGAATGAGAAGCATCATATACCTTCAACCGATAATGTTATAATAGGTGCGATGGTCAAAAGAGTCTTGAGCTTTTGAAAGCTCTCCTCACATTTTTCAGTCTATTCAAATAGTATCTCTTTTTTGGTCAAATTAGTCAAGTGAGTGGCAATAAAAGCAAAGTTCTTCACAAATCGACGATAATAGCTAGCGAGCCCCACAAACTCCTAACTTCCATCACAGAACTTGGTCGAACCCAATTTTTTAACCGCCTTAATATTTTGGGGATCTACCATTACCCCTTCCTTTGAAACTACATTCCCCAAAAATGCAACCGATTTCAACCAAAATTCACACTTAAAAAATTTAGCATATAGCTTTTGCATCCCAAGAACACCCAAAACACTATGAAGATGGTCGGCATGCTCTTTCTCACTTTTCGAATAGACTAAAATATCATCAATAAACACTATAACAAACGAATCAAGGAACGACTTAAACACCCCATTCATCAAACTCATGAAAGTTGCATGCATTGGTCAAACCAAACGACATAACCAAAAACTCATAGTGCCCATAGCGAGTTCTAAACGCCGTCTTGGGCACATCCTCAGGCCTAATTTTCAATTGATGGTAACCGAATCTTAGATCAATCTTAGAGAAAACTTATGCACCTCGCAATTGGTCAGAAAGATCATCTATTCGAGGTAAAGGGTACTTATTTCGAATAGTGACCCTATTCAATTGTCGATAATCTATACACATTCTCATATTACCATCATTTTTCTTAACAAACAAAACTGGGGCACCCCATGGGGAAGCACTAGGGCGAATAAATTTTTATCAAGAAGTTCTTGGATTTGAGCCTTAAGCTCTCTTAATTCTGCCGGAGCCATGCAATATGGAGGGATAGAAATGGGACGAGTACCAGGCTCTAAATCAATGCAAAAATTTATATCTCTATCCGTAAGTGTACCAGGTAAATCATTAGGAAACACTTCTATAAGACACCACAGGAATAGACTCAATGGATAGAGCTTCAATCTCAACATCCCTAATATGAGCCAAATAGGCCAAACAACCCTGCCCTATCAATTTCTTAGCCCGAATGGAGGATATGATCTTAGTTCGCTTAGGCTTGTACACCCCTTCCCACTCTAATTTTTCCCTTCCCAGAATTTCTAGAGTTACGGACTTAGTATTACAATTAAGTACAGCATAATAGGGGGACAACCAAGTCATACATAAGATTTTTTTAAAAGTCAGTCATATCCAAAATCACCAAATCAGCCCAAGTGTGAAAACCCATAAACAAAATAGGACAAGCACGATAAACATGGGTAACTATGACTGACTCTCCAACTGGGGTAGAAACATGGATAGGGGCATCAAGTATATCACAAATCATATCAAACTCTAAGGTAAATCGCACAGATACACAAGAATAAGTAGAACCCGGATCAAATAACACATTAGCCATCCAGTCACAAACAAGAATAGTACATGTGATCACCACGTCAGACGCCTCTGCCTCATTCTTGCCCGGAAAGGCATAACACTGAGCCTTATCATTTTGACGAACCACTTCCCTGCCTGGTTGCACATTATATCTGCCTGCATTACCATTTCATCTACCTTCACGGTCTCACTGATTACCTCATTGCCCACCTTGTGGACGTCCTCTACCATTATTACCACTCCCCGCATGTACCACTGCTCTAGACTGATGTTGTGCGGAATCTAACACACGTGGGTAGGGACAATCTCTCCTCATATGCCCAGGTTCCCCAAAGTTGTAACAAGTATGATCAAAATATGGTCTGCCGCCCGTCGAAGGGGTGACTCCCTGGCTATCCTAAAAATTATGAGATAGAGTTTCCGAGTAACTACCTGTAGAGGAGGGCATAGCGGACTGAATTAGCTTGGCTGCAAGCGTTGGCCTTTCGGACCCCTTAGAATAAGAACCTTAAAAGTTACCCGAGTTCTTGGCCCTTTTTGCCCATGCCTTAGCTTGACCGTCTCGCCTCACCCCCTCCACTTTCTTAACATAGTCTATCACCTCATTAAAGCTCCTCCCTGCAGATGTCATATGAACAGATAATACTTGTAACTCAGAAATTAATCCCCTAATAAGTAACTGGATTCTCTCTTCCTCAGTAGTTACCAATTGAGTAGCATATCTAGACAAAGCATAGAACTTGGCCTCATAAGCAGGCACAGTCATACCACCTTGCTTCAAAGCCATAAACTCATCTTTCTTGCGATCTATCAAAGTCATATGCACATACTTTTCTAGAAACAGGGCATGAAATTGGGTCCAAGTAAGTGGAGGTAAAGTGGAAGATATGCATTCCATATAAGCTCTCTACCACTGCTTAGCCTCACCTTGAAGTTAGAAAGACACAAACTCAATCCCATGCTGATGAACAATACCCAGTTTATGAAGCCTCTCATAGCAATCCAGAATGAACTCATAAGCATCCTCATTCTTAGAACCAAGAAATACAGGAGGCTTTAGCTTCAGAAACTTAGTCAACATTTCATGCTCATTACCAGTCATAACAGAACCCAACAAAGGATGGAACAAAGCATCATTGCCTCCAGTCCCACCCACCTTGGGCGCAGTACTAGCAATAAGAGGATTAGTAGGAGCTTGAGTTGCTTGAGCAGAAGAAAGCACTCTAGGACCAACCGATCCCTTTAAGAACGACATGATCTGTTGAGCTAACACTGGATCCAAATGAGGAACACATGTAGTCCCAGCCGGCACCTCTTCCTCTCATCTCACATCCTCAACATCTTCAACATAAACATTCTCCTCTTCAATCTCTTCATAATGCGCATGAGGGTTCTCATTCACAGGAGCATTCTCAATAGGAGCTCCATTTCCAACATGCGCTACTCTTCCACGACCTCTACCCCTAGCTCTTCATCTACCCCTGCCTCGACCGCGACCTCTCACTGCGGATTCCTCGATCGGAACATTGATTTCTCATTCACAGGAGCATTCTCAATAGGAGCTCCATTTCCAACATGCGCTACTCTTCCACGACCTCTACCCCTAGCTCTTCATCTACCCCTGCCTCGACCGCGACCTCTCACTGCGGATTCCTCGATCGGAACATTGATGGGAGCTACGGGCCTAACGCCATTGAATCTAGTATTAACCATCTGCGGACAGACGAGTGAATGAGGTAACATACTAATTTAAATTGACATATACCAATTGGAATCAAGTTATAGCACAAAATGAGATAAGAGAAAAATAAATATTTTCTAAAGTCCTATAGCCTCTCGAAGAAAAGTAAAGGCGTTCACGTATCGTTCCGCGAGACTCTATTAGACTCGTTTGGTACATCGAGATCAACGAACCTAGGCTCTGATACCAACTTTGTCACGACCCAGACCGTCGTGATTGGCACCCACATTAACACTCCGGTGGGAGAACTACTACTACAACCCAAACCAAGCAACTAAACCAAAACTAAGGCATTTAAGTTACGAAAGCAAGTTAAATACTAAGGAAATAAATAGGGAGTTCCAATAAACTCCAACAAAAATCTAACAAGAACTAAACAATGCGGATGAAATAACCTAGAACTTGAAAGTCAATGTACCAAAACATCTAAAGTTCAACAAGTCTAAACAAGAAGGGATGCAACCCCACTCTAATGAACTAATCAACTAACTAGAACATAGTCTAAGTCCGGAAATGGTGGACATAGACAAAAGAGAACCCATGGCAGCCCAGAAGAATTGGTTCACCCTTGAATTCGAACGATTACTGATCTCCTAAGCGAGGTCTGTCAGTAGCCGCTTGAAAATGCCATGTACTCAACAAAAATAAGAGCAAGTGCAGTATCAGTACACAACCACAGTGTAGTGGTAGGATTACGCGGTTATCCCACTAAGTACAACATAAGCAAGTCAAGACAACATTATAATCACATGCATATGTATCAACATATATAATATTAGCAACATTTATGAACAACGAACAACTTCACATTTTATATCGAATCATTGGCCCTCTTATGGAACCTAAACCCAAACAATTAGCATATCGGAACATGGTATCCGATCCCATAATTATGCCGGAACGTGGCAACCGATCCCATAGTTATGCCAAAATGTGGCAACCGATCCAAGTTAGTTATGCCGGAACGTGGTAACCGATCCATTCAACACACCACAATCACAATCACAAGTATATCATCAAGTTCATACATTTAAGTCATGATTTCATGGCAATCATTATTCATCTATCTCATTTACAACAAGTGTGATCAACATTGCAACATTCATACATATACAAGTATCAAAATGAAGCAAGAACAAACATACATCACACAATCATAGAATCGCAACCATCACCTACCTCAAAACAAGCTTGAAACCCTAAGAAACTTGATCTTTGTTCTTAGTCTACAAACAATCATAATAACACGACAATCAATAAACAATCACTAATTACCCGAATTATTAACAATTCTAAGAACCCTAGATCATATCCATGATCCCAATTATCCAAATTATGGTTGTTTCCACCATAGAATCTATAACAAAATCCTCCCCCATCAATATTCACCCATTTTATTATGTTCTACGGATTGAAAAATGGATTAGGGGAGTGAAAAGCTTACATTTAGCCTCAAGAACGGTGAAAAACGAGTAGGAGTCTCCTGGGGTTCGTTCCTTAGCTCTAAAATCGAAAAGTGCCAAATAAGGGTTGTTTTAGGGGGTTTATTTAACAACCTTAAGTCGCGTCGAGCCCGCCACAGCGGTTGTCACCCCGCTGTAGCGGCCTCGCCAAAGCGACAAAACCCAGCGCCAAGGCGAGTAACGCGAGACAGTGAGGTAATTAAAGAATTCCAAAATCCCCATTTCACAACACACCTCTAACCCACGACACTCAAAAAATACCATTTACGCTAAGATCGATTCCGAGAGTTCTACTGGCCCGAATTCAATTCCGTAAAGTCGTACGGATTCCTTAACGAGTTATCTAACTACT
>NW_006239021.1:1774030-1774239 GCF_000226075.1 Solanum tuberosum
GATCCCAATTATCCAAATTATGGTTGTTTCCACCATAGAATCTATAACAAAATCCTCCCCCATCAATATTCACCCATTTTATTATGTTCTACGGATTGAAAAATGGATTAGGGGAGTGAAAAGCTTACATTTAGCCTCAAGAACGGTGAAAAACGAGTAGGAGTCTCCTGGGGTTCGTTCCTTAGCTCTAAAAATCGAAAAGTGCCAAA
>NW_006239022.1:0-169 GCF_000226075.1 Solanum tuberosum
GAAGCTGAAATATTTTCTAAGTCCTGACTGATGGAAGAGACTTACGGACAGTAGATCCATCGATGGTCCGTAAGTCGGTTTCGTGGATTGAAGACGCGTACCTGAACAAAACTTTCCTTAATTTTTTTCCCTTTTAATTTAGGATTTGTTTTTTATAAATAGGGCATGT
>NW_006239022.1:1034-60027 GCF_000226075.1 Solanum tuberosum
CGAAATTGACTTTTGTTTATTGATTACTTACTGAATTCTTACAATTTGTTCAACAAATCCCCCCCCTCCTTTTATTTCTTGTTTCTAGAAGTACTTTGGCTAATTGAATATAATTGTTGGTTAAAGTAAAATCTAAACCATTTTTCTCGTGGGATCGACCCCAACCCACAAGTTGAGTTCTTTACTTGATAACGATCGCTTATACTTCTTTAGGGAGGTGTAATTTGAGCGTATCAACACTCACAAGGTTGGCCAAAAAAGAGGTATATGTTAAATTGGTTTACACCCTTTTGAAGTTGCCTAAGATCATATCAAGAGATAGCCTTACTTAGTCGACTAGACCAACGGGGCAAATTCTAGGTGTTGTCATGCATGGTTCACAGTAAGCTCATCATATAAGGCATCGACACAAAAGTCAAACAAGCCTCCACACTTTCGCTAGTGTGCAACGTTCATCAGAAAAGACAGTTTGATAATTGGCTAATCACAACGAGATGCAAATAGTTCACATATTGACTATGTAACTTTACTTGGTCTCATCGTAGCCAAACATTCATGTTCGTTCGATTATGAGCACTATTTGAGTCATCGATATTGATCAAAATCGAGACTCAAATTTTCTAAAGAACAACCACATTCCACACGTATAAGAGGTGGCAAAAATTATTTTTTTTTCGGAAGGGTCAAAATCATTTACAATTTAAAATAAAAGGAGCCACAAGCTCAAACATCTACAAAAAGCAGTGTAAGACACAATTATAAGCAAAATGACCCAATTATATGCACAAAACATCGAACCATCAATATTCACACAAAAGGTGGGCCTCACCCCTCCACAAATAAAAACCATTTCTCCTCAAATGACAATAACATTTTATCCAGAATTTAAAATAAGGAAAGACAGAGAGGGGGGTAAAGAGGGGATGTTGTCTATACAGTCTCTCCATCTGTGTAGGCTTCAGTGCCCAGAGTAGCATTTTGGACTTCGTCATCAATGCACGGGGTCACCTCAGGCTTCTCGCTTTGATGCCAATTAATGAATTTTGAAATGCTAGGTGGCAAGGGACACCAAAGTCCGAGCACAGATCAACGACTAGAACACTTAGATAATTTCAAAACTTTGGCCATAAACAACCGTCCAGTTCGTATCCATTTGGAGACATTAGCACTGCTCGCCGATCTACTCGATGACACGCCGAGTGGCCACTTACTTCGCCGAGTTTTACAGGACCTTCAGTCAAAGTGAGGGTCCAAACGACGGTTTACATCAGGATCGCTGACATAGTCAGCGTTTCGCCAATAATTTCTTGGGCTCGCCGAGTTTTACAGACGCCATGTTGAAGTTGTCTTGAGTGGAACGGCGGTCTAGGTCGTGCGTCGCCGAACTTTTCGATGTTTCGCCAACTGGACTTTAATTCGACAAACTGTACCTTTCAGACAATTCCCACACCTTGACCTACACAAACAACACACCATTAATCTTAAAAAAAATAAAGACTTTAAGGGTCTTGGGTTGCCTCCCAAACAGCGTCTTAGTTAACGTCGTGGCACGACATGGGTTAACACCTAAACTTCACTTTTGGGGTTAGCCAAAACATCACTTGGCAACCCCCTACTTTGTGCTAGATGGAGATAAGGCATCACATGACCCGTAAGGTTCTCGAGCAGCTGAATGGATTTGGAATGAGAACGAATCATTTGTTTCATCAATTTGATGTTCTCCTTCACTTTTTTCAGCACCCTATCATGCTCACTTACCTTGTTGAAAATGATTGAGAGCATTCCCTCAACACGTTTACCCTAATTGTCCTTGGGCTTTCTTCGCTCATGAGGGGGAACATATCTGTCCTTTTTGCATTGGACTTCAATCTCCACTATATTTTTGGCCAACTCATCCATCTGAGTCATCAGTGCGGCCAACATGAAGTCCTTCTGTACTTCTTGGTTTGCTTCAGTCATGTGATCAAGCAGATGGGCTGCTATCGCATAGGGTTGATGTGTAATACCACCCAGAATGAGTCGGTCAGCTAATGCCTTATTTCTGGGACCAATATTTCCGTAGAAGCAGTCCAGGAGAACTATATCGAGAATTTCATGAGTGGGGCATCGAATCAGAAGCGATATAAACCTTGCCCATGCCTCATGAATCCTTTCACCTTCCAATTGTTTGAAAGTTAGAATACGATCCCTGAACATCATTACTTCTAACGGAGGAAACTCCATTTGCTCTCGAGTACTGCTTGACATACTCATCTCCTCTGTTTCAAAGCTCAAACAAGAAAAATACAAAACTAAAAATTAGGTAAGTAAAACTACAACTAACAAGAACAAAAATCCTACTTAACTACAAATTCTCTAATAACACCACTCCCCGACAACGACACCATTTTGATGTTTAATGTAATCAACTAACACTATTTCGCTTCAATTTCCAAACGATAGCGTGTAGTGATATAACCCAACCAAGGGTTGGGATCGTTCCCACAAGGAGTGGTTTTGAGAATTAGTAGAAAAATAAAATCAAGTTCTAATTAGTCATAGCTATAAATATTAACGAATAAAAACATACTAAATCTAAGGAGTGATGCAAGCGTCCATTATCGATGGGTGTTTGTATTAATTAACAACTAAAAAAGAAGAGTAAAAATATAAGGAAACGAGATATGGCGACGAAATTCTTGGGATGTGATAGGAATACGGGTTAAACTAGACTATTGGGTACATGCTTTTGATAGTAAATTGTTGAACATTTGTGACTAGGCTAGACTATAGTGGGGGTAAATTCTCTCTTGAGCAACTTACCCTGAATCAACTTGGTTTCTCTCAAACACCGAGTTGCCGCATTAAGCACAACCTCTGCCTTAGCCCATTCACTCTCTCGAGCTGAATGTGTGGAAGAAGGACTAGGATTCACTCTCTGGAGCTGAAGCCATGTCGACCCAATACCACCGGCTATCGATTTATTAGTCTTAGTTTTACAACCTCTCTATCGAGCAAGCCAAAAACACTAAGATGAAATTGTATTTGCAACTACAATCCCATTAATTTCATACACAACTACTAAACGAAATCACATTTAAACAACAAATTAACCACCAACAAGCATGACCCAACAGATAATTTAACCCATATTCACAAAATCACACCCCAATAATTGGGGTTTTAGCTAGACATGTAAAAGAGATAAAAATTTATACCAATATCAGTTTCCATCAACTGGGTATGAAGAATTAAGTCTTAAAACACTTCAAGATTGAAGAATATTCAAGACCCACGTCCAATTTCTTGGAGTTGAAACCCTTTGAATCTTCAAGGTCTTAGAACAAAGTCTCCAATACCCTCTAAAGCTTAAAAGTCTCCAAAACTGTAAAAAGTTTGAATAATAGAAGTGATATGATATCATTACTAGAAATTTTAAAAAGTTTTTATAGTGTTTGAAAATTTGTGCTGCGGAGGACCATTTGGCGCAGTTAGTCGGGATCGCCGATACGCTCGGCCATCCGCCTATTGGTCGATTTCATTGCCTTCTAACTTTAGCCTTCATCCTCTTCACATTTTGAGTCGTTGGGCGATATGGTACTGCTTCGGGGAACTGATCGGTGATGCGTTGACTGCTCCATTTCATCGCTAACTTGACCTTTTCCTTCAGGGCTCAGCATACTGGAACAAAAGGCGATCTCCAGGCCCATCGGCGACTCGCCAACTAGGCTTGGCGATCTTCAAGAGTTCATTTCTTTGTTCTTTTTAGACGCCCTGTTCCTTCTTGCCAAGTAGTGTCCATGCTTTCCCTCAAACTCTAAATACCTGAAACTTAAGGATTTTCATCAGATATTGAGACAAAATATGCATTTGAGGACACTAATTCTATCAAAATATAATCCTAAATGAGTCCAAATTGTGGACTCATCAATGCTTTACTTGGATTGTATTATGAGTTACTTTCCTTGTCATGACTTATGAAATGTTTGTGTTCCTTATGTATGAGTATTGATTAAAGATAAGTATGAAAAATGGTAAGTTCATCTAAGGTGTCCTCAAAGATGTACTTAGTAGGAATAGTAGTATGGGATGCTATTCTTACATTGCACAAGTATAGCTAAGGGTTACTTAAGGTGAAGGTTCTAATGTGATGTAATGACTTATATGTTGAATGGTACTATTGTATCTTATGCCTTTTATACTAAAGTTCATGATGTTTTCTCAAATTTGCATATAGGATGGTTTTTAACCAAAATGTCTTTTTTAAGCATGGTTTTTGCATGACTATCATACTTAGTACATTTTTGTGTGCTAACCCATATTTCTACCTTTTTCTAAAAGTGTAGTTTCCGGCATTTGAGTTCATTTCTTCTAGTTCGAAGGGTTGGGATTGAGTTCTTCCAAAGCTTGTGGTATGTCCTCATGGATCGGAGGAGATGTGCTTTATTGATGTTTCATGTGTACTAGATACTTTTTAGACTTTCTATCGTAAGGGCCTTGACTCTACTTTTCATTGAAGATCTTTTTAGATGGCCATGTGAGACAAGTAGACTTACGCTGTTTCAAATGATGTTTTCGATTGTATGGATTTAAAGAAAAGTTTAAAATTCCACAATATTTCTAATATCTTATGTGATGACATGCTATGAGGCTTGTATAAGGATTTGTTGGAGTCTTGTACGCCGTGTCACATCCGTGGTGTAGGCTCGGATCGTGATAGGGGTGTGTGGGCGAATATCCTTTCAACAACACAACAACTACATCATAATATTAGACATTTCACTCTCAAAGTGTTCTTCAAGCATATACATAGATTTCATAAAACATGCATAAATCTCATGCTTTACCTCCTTGAGGTTTACAAGTTACTCTCAATAACTTCATAAATTCAAACATTCATGAGGTAGATTAGGTGGGTAAAGTCCTTCCACAACAATTCTATCTAATAGTCTACCATTATCATATAAGCTTCACTCTCAAAGCCTTATTATTATCAATTCAACATATTAGCCTTACTCTCAAAGCCCTAGAAGTCAACATTCATAACTACAAGCTTTACTCTCAAGAAATACTTTTCATAAGTATGTCATACACCTAAGTCTCAAGGTATTCTACTTACATGGTTCATTCTTAACCAATTTCAATCATATATCTTCATATAGGCTTAAAGCCAACACATACTCATCATGATTCAACATGTATACTTTACCCTCATTCATTTCATATCTATGTGCCCTAATGTCAAGAAATCTACTATACATATCATCAATCTTAGAAGATTATCACTAAATCCTCAATTTCACCTTTTAAGACATAAGACCCACTTACTTCAATTTCACCTCTCTAGACATAGGTTAGGCATGTAAAAATGTAACTTCATCTTAAAAAAATGATATACTACTAATTCAATCATAAGCAACCATTATCCACTCAATTGGATCAACATACAACAATACCCACAATATAGGAAGAAACCCTAACTAGAATTGGAGGTTCATCTTCACAATTAGGGGAAACATGGGGGCTTCATGGATTAAAGAAATCTATGAATGAATAATCCATCATACCTTGATTACAAATCCTACCAATCTTGAAAAAATGGAATCTTGACTTGACCTAGCTTGACCCTCTTCTTCTTCTTCTTCACTTTCTAGAGAAAGAATATCATGAAAACTTGGGATTCTTTTGGGGTTTTAGAAATAATGACTTAATTGGGGTGGTTAAAGGGTTAAAATAGCTAATTTAGGTGTATAAAGTCGATACAAAAAGACCTCAGTTAAAACTAACTTGATTTGAAATTTACCAAAAACGACCCTTACTAGGCAGCCGAGTGCCAGGCACCATGGTAGGCTCCACGAGCTGTAGTCCCTACCATGAGCCGTGGTCCTTCCCGTGGTCCTTGGGCAGTGGCTAAGATATGGTGTCTTGGCCTCCAAAACTCTAAGGCATCTTCACGAGCCTTCCCACAAGTCGTTGTCTTCACCACTGGTCATGAAGTGGCTCGTTAAGGTAGGCTATTCTTGGGCAGCTCAAGGTAGCTACTGCCTTAGCCACCAGGAGCCACACCATGAGCTGTGGTCCTCACCACTGTCCGTGTTGGTGGTCGTGAAGTGGGGAAGTATCTTGGCAATTTGGGGCAGCCTTGGCCTTTGGCTTGAGCCTTGGACTTTGGCTTGAGGGAACTTATTTCCATCTAAAGCTTAGCCTAGTCACTATTAACTTACAAATATTCTATCGAAAGCATGTACTCAATGATTTATATCAATTTATAATGCGGTCACACCCCAAGAACTTCTCCCCAGACTTGATCTCCCCTTTAAATTTTGTTGCTTTTATTACACTTATGACAAAACCCCCAAATCGATATTTGACTCTTTTGTGTCCCCCTTTAATTTACAATGTTTTTAATTGTTAATATCTTTAGCTACGACTAGTTAGAACTGAATTTTATTTTTCTATAAATTCTCAAAACCACTCCCTTGGGACACGACCCTAACCCTTGGTTGGGTTATTATATTATCAACGATGGTAGACACTGGTACCGTAGGTTAGTGTTGTTGGTCATAATAAGGATCAAAATGGCGCCGCTACCGGGGAGTGTTGTTATTTGAGAATTTTTAGATTAGTAGAATATTTGTTATTTTTAGTTGTAGTTTACTAACTTTAATTTTAGTTTTGTTTTTCTTTGAAGTTATTACTAGGGTAAACATATTGATGCGTGAGCTGATGGAGTTTTCTCCTCTGGAGGTAATGGTGTTCCGGGACCATATCCTAATCTTCAAGCAATTGGAGGGTGAGCGGATCCATGAGACACGGGCAAGATTCAATGAACTGCTAACTCAATATCTCACTTATGGAATTCCCGATACGATCCTCCTTGATTGTTTCTACCGAAGTCTTGGCCCCAGAAACAAGATGTTGGTTAACCAACTCCTTCCTAGCGGGATGTTAATGAAACCATATAAAATGGCAGTCTAACTACTTGACAATATGGCTAAAATGAGCTGAGCGGTTGAAAATGATTTCTTGATGACCGCACTGATGACTTAAATGGTTGAGTAAAAAAGAAATATGGTGAAGGTCAATGCTCAGTGCAAAAGGAAGGATAAATACATCCTCCCTCATATAGAACAAATAATGAGAATAAGGAGATCAAACGCATCGAGGGAATGCTCTCAACAATTCTCCGCAAGGTGACCGAGAAAGACAAAAAGCTGGAGGGATTGAAAGAAGACATCGAAGGAATGAAACAAATTATTTGGTCTAATTCCAAAGCTGTCCAACTGCTCAAGGACCTGATGAGTCATGTGTTGCCTCAACTCTATCCGCAGAGAAACAGGGGGTGGCCTAATGAGGATATAGCCAACCCCAACAAGGAAACTTGAGCAATGACTTGCGTCATGCCATGACAGTAAATAAGGCGCTTCTTGGGAGGCAACCCAAGGTCATAAATGACTAGGTTTTTGCTTTTATGAATAATGGTGCATTGATATTATATGTAAAAGTGAAGGAATTGTAGAAAAGTGAAGATTGGCGAGCAGAAGTCCATTCCACGAACCACCAAGTAGGTCAGTGAGCCCGCCTAGATTCGCCATTTAGCTCAATGCAAGTGCTAGACGGAGCCTATAAAACTCGGCGAACACAAAAAATAGTCGATGTATCGCCAACATTTCTGGCGATTTCGACTCAGTCCACTAACCTGATACCCAAGAAACTGATGCTTTACAGAAATGGAGGGATAAATGATCACTCAGCGAATCGCTGAGTAGGTTGGCGAGCGAGACTAACGTCGCCGAACGGACACAAATTGAACAACGTATATTGCCAACAATCACACTTCTTCATTCATTCTCACTTTAAAACCCCATAACGTCACACCAAGGTAGTAATATACATTTTCTCACCTTATATTAGTACTTTAGTCACGGATTAGTGCTTGGAACTTGGATTTTCGTTGCCGCCTAGCATTACAATTTTGTTTACTCAGCAAAAAGGTTAGTTTCTAAAAAACCCCATCCGCTTTTGAAGAGTTCAACCTCATCTGTAATTTAGGTGTCCATTAATGCATGTTAGATCTCTGTGATATGAGTAGAAATTTTTGAATGCCTACTTCTGATTTGTAAATTGGGGACTAATTGTTTTTACTGTCCAAATTCCTTTTTCACTCTACTTAGCATGAAACTAAATGTGATGAACTATGCATAATGGGTGTTGACCATGAATGGGTGCTACGGGTCTGGGCTGAATTTCGTTAATGCATAGTTTAATTTTGTTTTTGTGGTTTGTACGATCGATTTTGAGAAGTGAGTTCAATCTCAGGCACGTTAGGTCAGTCGGTGACCTGAGTTGAGCTCACCGAATCACTCGGCAGTTCGCCTACTAACCCTAAATTGCCCCTAATTTCATATCTTAAGTGTTGTGGGCTCTGTAAATTTCGGCGGACATATTCATGATCGCCAAAGAGGTTTGGCGATTCACTGATTAGATCGGCATATCTATCTGTAATTTTGTGCTACAATGTAATTACTAACTATCTCTTTAACGTTTTGCAGATATGGCCAAACAACCGACCAGAGGAAGGGAGAAAGGAATTGTGAAAATGCACCTCCACCCAGGGGCAAGGCCACCACAACTTCAAAAAGCAATGGGAAGGGCAAAGCCCTTGAATTATCCGACGCAAGCTTTGATAGCACAGGCTTCTATAGCACTGAGCCACCCACATATAACAGTGAGAGTGAAGGGTCTGACGAAGACTACCAGACAGAGGCAATGAGGGCTGAGTTACGATCCAAAATGATTCATGATCCATATCGGATCAGATATAGTCAATCCACAACTCTAACTCCTCCAGCTCCAGAGCAAGCATTAGTGTTGGTACCTCCAGTACAAGGCCCCCAATATGGATCAACGAATAGATCAAAGGCGGAAAGTTTGAGAACGAACATTGAGGAGAAACGATTTTCCATAGATGGGGTTATTGATAGGTATCCAGAGGTGATGGAGTGCCTGAAACACAACAAATTCCAAATTTTCACAAGACATCGCAGCTCTTACATGCCAAGATGGGTTAGAGAGTTCTATGACGCATACAATGCATTGGTACCTCAACGGAAAAGGCAAGTCTTATCTCTTAAAGAAGTTGACTACGTAGTTGTCAGAGGAAGGAAGGTAGCCTCTGATAGTAAGGCTATCAACATAGCTTTGGGTATGTCCAATAAGATTAGTGATCACTGCCAGCACTTGATCGGGACACAAAAGCTGGATGCTACGAAAAATGGTTAGCTCTGCTAGTCTCAGATGATAATGATCCGACATGTTTAGCAGAAGGAGTTCCAATTAAGAAGAAAAATTTGAACATATTTGCACGATACTGGTTCAGATTCATCAGCATCACAATTATGCCATCACAGAATGAATCAATCTTTCGCCATCCTAAGGCAGTTTGTCTTGGATGCATCATGGAAAAAACCAGGATAAATCTCGGGATGATCATTGCCTCTGTGATCTATATGCGTGCAAAGTAGAGCCAGACATCTCTCCCTTAACCAGTATTAATCACTGAATTATGCAAAAGAGCTCGGGTGCTTAGAGATACAACGAAGGATGTGGAATTGGTTAGAACCGCCTCCACCAGTATCCAAAAGATCGAAGCCGAATATCTTAAGGACCAAGAAGAAAAGAAACAGAAGGAAGCTGTGGCCACTAGATCTATACCTACAGAGGCATCTTTACCTACTCCGGCCCCTAGGCCTTCAGGTATATGTGATGTCATTACCACTCCTTCTGACCCTATAGGTCCCTCTGCTGCTTCATTACCACCCAGACCTACGGCTGCTGTTGCCTCCTGTGAGCCGATCACTCAGGCATCCTTGATCTGAATGGGATAACTTGCCCAATCTGCTAATTGTCGAACTGCCAACATGGAAAGCTCCATTCCAGGCATGATTCAGATTGCCCTCGACAATGCTGTGAAACCACTGAGCACTACTATTGATGCTCTAGAGGCCAGAATAGTAGTGTGTGAGCACGATCAAGGAGCCATAGAGGAAGTAACAGCCTTAAAGGCCGCCATTGCAGAGATGAAGAAATATGTGCACTACCTAAAGTCCGCCGTTATATCCATGATCTTTGGAATAGTGGAAATTCCAGATGTGCCTGAAATGCCTCAGACTACCGCAAGACATGGAGATGGAATGGAGCATACAGTCGATCCTGAATCAGAGGCAGAAACTAACAAATAGATGTTTGAGGAAGTTACAACAGATGACATATCCGAGACTAAAGAAATCATGATAGATGTTGCTATGCAAGCTTCTTTGGCAAAGTCTTCTGTTGTTGGATCCAGTGGAGCTAGTCCTTCTGGTGGTCACTCCGGGTACTGATGACCATACAGATAAAGTGACCTATTAGCCTGGATCCCCTCTTTACCTCCCTCTTTGTCCTTCGTTATCTTTAAAATCTTGGTAACATTCATTTGCATTTGAGGACAAATGTCTTTTAATTGTGGTGGGGTGAGACCCACACCTTTTGTGTTGATAGTCATGTTTTGTGTTTATATTTGAGTTGTTCTATTTTAATTTTTTTTTATCTGTTTCTGTGGAAGTTTGAGCTTGAGGCTTCTATTATTTTTAATTACAAAATGATTTTGATCCATTCCAAAAAAATTGAATTTTTTGCACATTTTTGCCACCCCTCATGAGTTGAATGTGGCTATTCTTTTACAAAAAATTGAGTCTCAGTTTTGATCAATACCGATGACTTGAATAGTGTTCTAAATTGAACGAACATGAATGTACGACTATGATGATACCAAATAAAGTTGCATAGACAATATGTGAACTCTTTGCATCGCGTTGTGATTAGCCATTTATCGAATTGATTCTCTTGTAATAACCGTTGCACACTAGCAAAAGTGTGTGGTTTTGTTTGACTTAAATGTCGATGCCTTGTGTGATGAGCCTACTTTGAACCTTGCATGAAGAAACATAGAATTTTCCCCTTTAGTCTAATTGATTTAGTAAGGTGTTCTCTTGAAATAATCTTAGGCAACTTTTGATGAGTGTAAGCCAAATTTGACATATACCTCTTTTGTGGCCTACCTGTGAGCGTGTGAAACTCTCTTGAACACCCTTTGAGCCTTACCTTTCTTTGGAAGAACCTTGATGAACCCTAGACCTTACTTGACCCACTACTTATAATTCTCTTGATTTGTGGTTTAGCGAATAGCCTAAGTTGGGGGTGTGGTAAAAAGGAAAAGGGGAAGTCAAGAAGTGCAAGAAAAGTCTCCCTAAACCAATGGTGCTGCATAATAATTGAACCCCTCCAAAAAAAAGGTTGTGGAATAAAGTACAAGAGAAATCGGGTTTCCAAGCAATCCATGGAGGTGAATAAAAGATGACTTAGAAGCACTAGAAAAAGAATTTGATGAAGGAAAAGAAGGGAATGCCTTGAGAATACCATATCTCATGATGAAAAAAGTCACTGAGCCTAAATGACCATACCTTTGCACTCAGCCCCATTACAAGCCTTAGAAAGGCCTGTTTGATCTTGAGTGAGCCGAATCGAAGATCAATTGGAAAATACGGGCAAGCCTATGGGTGAAAAACATGCATTGTGTTCCTCTTTTGAGTGTGGACGTTGCATCTGATTCGTGATCTTGAATTGATTAACCTCTGTGTGTGAATATAGAATCATTCTTTATGTGAGGGCATTTAGATACTTTTTGTTGAGCTTGAACTTGCTCAATTAGCAAGTATTGCGAGCATGAGAATCTTTGTTAATGGTGTGTCACAACTTGAATCTTTGAGTACACAATTAATCCTTGCATAAGTAAATTTAGTCTTGTTGTGTGCATTCATGATTGAGTCTTGTGTAGCATTCAAGGTTTAATTTCTTATACCCATTTGATTTTGGTATCATTTAAGGTGTATTTTGTTATTTCTTGATGTGTGGCTAAAAACCCCCATTCTTGGGGTGTGATTTAGCAAATATGTGTTGATATTGTTGTTGGTCTTGCTTGCTGGTAGGTAGACGTATTTTAATGGTGATTTCACCTAGTGGTTGTGGTTTAATTTAATGGGTTTGTAGTTGAAAAATACAAAACCACCCATGTGTTTTCGGCTTGCCCAAGAGGGAGGTGGCAAACCAAGACCACTAGACTGATGGCATAAGGAGTGGGTCGACTTGAGGTTCAGCCCGAGATGGTGAACCCTATCCCATATCTTAACACTCAGCTCGAGAGAGTGAGTGGGGTAAGGCGTAGGTTGGTCTTCATGCGGCAAGTGGGTGTCTGAGAGAAACTTATTTGAAACTGGGTAAGTTGCTCGAGAGGGAACTTATTTCCATCTAAAGCTTAGCCTAGTTACTATTATCTTGCAAATCTCCTATCGAAAGCACGTACCTAATGATTTATCTCAACTTGTATTGCGGTCACACCCCAAGAACTTTCTCCCAATACTTAATTTTATTGTTTACTTTTGCTATTTTTACTATTTGTGACAAAACCCCCAATTGATATTTGACACTTTTTTGTCACCCCCTTTGATTTACGATGTTTTTAATTGTTAATAACTTTAGCTACGACTAATTAGAACTAAATTTATTTTCTATTAATTATCAAAACCACTCCCTTGGGACACAACCCCAACCTTTAGTTGGGTTACTATATTATCGACGATCATAGACAGTCATACCGTAGGTTAGTGTCGTTGGTCACGATAAGCATCAAAATGGCGCCGCTGCCGGGGAGTGATGTTATTTGGGAATTCATTGTTAAATAAAAAAAATTATTCTTTGTAGTTTTAGTGTTACTAATCTAAATTGTAGTTTTGTTTTGCTAGTTTGAATATCAAAGTAGGGAACTAAGGATGGAAAACCATTATGGATACCACACAGATCATCCCCTTCTGAAACTATTGAACCTCAGGGACAACCTCCTGGCCATTAAACAGGAAGGGGATTAGACTATTCAGGAAATGTAGCTGAAGTTTCAAGCAGTGCTGCAACCATGCCCATCTCATGATGGGATGACAGACAAAGGGCTACTGGAGTGCTTCTACAGGGGTCTAGGACCTGAGAATAGAGATATAGTCGATGAAATTTGCGAGGGCGGTATGGTACACCAGCCCTATGCAGTTGTAGAAAAACTCCTTGATAGCATGGTAGAAGCCAACAAAGAAGACAAAAAGAAGCAGGACTGGGAATACTCTATCTACCAGAGTCACGAAATTGGATGTACAAGCCATGGGGAAAGAAAAGCACTCCTCCCTTCGAGAATATAGATATGGGATGAAGCAGAAAGGTATACAGGATGGTGAAGCCCTATCACTCATTCAACAAAATATTGAGGCACATGAGAAGATGTTGAATGAGATCAAGGAAAAATGTAACGACCCTCAAAATGAAGTAGGATAAAGTAGAGCCTCACATGGGGTTTTATGCATTAATAACTTGTTAAAATATTGAAGAATAGTCCTTTTAGTCAGTTTTAAAGAGTTTGGAAGTCAAACATCACGGGATGACCAAGACGTTCGGAAACTAGTCTTTTACGTGTTGGAGTGTTCTAGTATGTTGTTCATGTTTTTAGGTGTTTTTTGGAGTATAAAATCAGTGGAGGTGACCCTAGTGTCTTAATAAATGTTTTTAGGGTCAAAACGTTCGGGTACGATTCCCCGGGACCACCCTAAGGGTCCCCGAGGAGGACCCCAACCCTTGGCCAAACAAGCTGCCAAGGCAGCTTGAAGTTGCTCATGGAGGGAGCATGTCCGAGTTGCGGACTAGGTCCATCAAGGGCCAAAATTTTGGTCTACATCGCAGACATGTCACGGACTTTACTGTCTCAAAATTTAATTTATGAAACTTATGAGAACACCTCCGCGTCGCGAACTTGTTTCCCGACGAAATCTGGAAAAATAAAACTCAAGTTTTACTTGTTTAAAAGGTTCAACTAAGTGATAGATAGTTTGGTTACTTTGTGGAATTATTATAAATGGTTATTCTACCTATTTTAGGGTATTTTAAGTTGGTTAAAACCCCGAAACATAAAATTAGACTCCATTCTTCAAATTGACCCTTCCCTCTCAAAATAAAATTCTCTCAAAAAACCCCCATTGAAGACCTTGATGAAGCTCAAGCTAGAAGATGGGGTTTCAACTGATTTCTTCTTCAATTTTAATGGGTCTTCAATAATTAAGGTATAATAACTCTTGATTCTTGAATAACCTCTCATTCAAGGAGTTCTATCAAATATTTTCAAAAGTGATTCAAAGACCAAAATTCCCAATTTTCAATCTAAACATGGGTCCTTTGTCAAATGATTTTCTAAATCATTCTATTGATGAATTAATGTGGAATTACGGTTTTTAAGATAATTTTTAAAGGAATTCTTGAAGAACCCATGATCCCAAAATTCTAAAAATTGGCCTATGATGTGGGTCTTTGTGAATATGATCTCCATTGGTGAAATTATGTTTAGATTAGATTGTATTATATTGATGTTTCCTATGATTATCTATACTTATTCATGTTGAGTTGTTCATATATTGATGAGTTAAGAATTATGGCCTTGTGGGCAAAGTAATGGGTTGATCCCTTTGTTTATAGAATTGTACTTAGATTACGTATATGTTATTGAATTACATTGTTGATTCCTATTGTTATCTATGTCAATTGATTATGAATTGTTGAAGATTGATCCATGGTGATCATGGCTTGGAGAATTGGAAAGTTGACCTAACTTCTAGTCTATAGTATGAGAATTGATGTTGTGTAGTTTGGTCCACTTATGGTGGCGGTGTTTACTTCTTGTCTATCTATGCATGTTGAGATCATGGCCTTGAAGGCAATATATGTGAAGTGAATTGATGATTATGATGTATATGTCTGCGAAGTTGTGCTATGAAAGTTATGTATGAAATCCTCAATGCTAGCATGATGTTTAAAGTGTGTTGATGATGAGCAGTATAATCTGAATGATAACGTTAGGGATAAGGTGTGGTCTACATGATTGATTATGTTCTGTACTATTGTGGAATGACCCCTACCTATATGACCCTTATATGAATGTGTGATCATATACATGTTAGGAGTACCTATTCAATGTTGAATGTGTCCTTTCTCCTATGATGAAGTGTGGGTGTGTGGTCTAGAATCCCTAAAGGCTTTATATGTGAATTGTTTATGATTTGGGGACATTATGAATGTGATGTGATCCCTTGAAGGGAAGTGCACTCAATGTCAATGTTACCATGATGTTTAAAGTGTGTTGATGATGAGGAGTATATTACTGAATGATAATGTTAGGGATAAGGTGTGGTCTACATGATTCATTATGTTCTGTACTATTGTGGAATTACCCCTACCTATATGACCCATATATGAATGTGTGATCATATACATGTTAGGAGTACCTATTCAATGTTGAATGTGTCCTTGTCTCCTATGATGAAGTGTGGGTGTGTGATCTAGAATCCCTAAAGTCTTTATATGTGAATTGCTTATGATTTAGGGACATTGTGAATGTATTGTGATCCCTTGAAGTGAAGTGCACTCAATGTCAATGTTGTTGCTATTATGTCACTATGAGGAACAATATACACACACACACTCTACATGTATAGCTATGAATACGATGTGTTATGGTGTCTATTGAAAGGTTAACTCTTATATGCACCCTTACATCTTATTATGCATGCAAAGTGTATAATTAGCAAGGTATTAATATGTGTTGTATAAAGGTGTTTATGTGAAAGGCTTTCTCACATATGTACACACATATGAATGAATGAATGAGGTTATGATAATCTAGTGAAAGTAAGTCTCTTGAAAGGTTTCCTCAATTGTACTCTAAACTAGACTATGCTATGAATGTGGTATCACTATGTGAAAGGTAATTCTCATATAATGTAGGTTCTATGATGAAAAGTCATTCTCATCTTAGAAACCTTTGAGCTATATGATATGAAGGATTAAGTCCTTAAAGCCTATTTAATGAACTAATGTTAAATAAAGGCTTAAAGATGTTTGAAAAGGGAGTTGGATCTTAGCACCGATTGAACATGAAAAATGAGAGTGGGGGATTCACGTTTAGCAAGTCCAGCTTCCCACAAGAGAACCTTCACGTTTAGCCCGTCCGGGTTCCCAACATAGATGTTGTCTCATGAGATGAAAACCTCCATGCTTAGTAAGTCAAGGTTTTCTATTAGCAATCTCCTTGTTGCATAACTACGTGCCCCCATAGGTATTAGCTAAGTGGATCCACTATATAGCTATTATTTATGTAGGTCCTACTTTGGCAAGTAGTACCCTCTCTTTTCGGTGTGGGCGTAGAACACCGGATTCCATGTAGCTCACATGGTCTATGTCGGTTATGCCAATGTCTCTCTAAAGTTAAGAAATGGACTAAGATACGAATATGAACTCTAGTCATGATTTCTTGAAGAGTTACTTAGTGTAGGTAGGACTATGGACCCTATTTATACATTGCACAAGTGGACTCTAAGGGAGGTTATGATTAGGCTCTTTATGTATTGAAGACTATGGTCTATGCATGTTAATATGAAAGCATGTTAAGGTTAACTTTACTTATGTGAAGAAATGAAGTATGATTATGCATGTGAATTACACATATGACTTCTTAATGAGTTTGCTTAGTGTGTGTGGCGGTATGGGACTCCATGTGTACATTGCACAAGTGAACTTGTGAAGGGGTTGTGAGGGTGGCTTACCTATGATATGAACTAAATGGGTTATGACTAATGATGTAGTAAAGGAATGAATCCTTATATCATGTTATGAAGTATGCTGGTTTTATGTCAAATGTTAAATGAAGATGTTATGACTTGTTGAATATGATGTGCCTAGTCTATAGTGGCTTCCTAGGAACACTTGGTGGGAGTAGTATTATGGGATGCTACTTGCACATTGCACTAGTGTGACTTGGAGGTTGTCTTAGGTGATGGTTCCTATGGGAAGACTATGTCTTATGGTGTGCTTATGGCTCTATGAATATTTTTGGTTGGATTGATGAAGGCTTTATGTAAGTTCACCCTTGGTAACCTTAAGGCGATACATTCCACTAAGTACTCCCGAAGGGTTGCTTGAGGAAAGGAGTTAAGATAACGAGGAACGTAATGTATTGTATGCATTCAATGTTCCTAAAATGTTATAAATGGCTCTATGTGCTATTATGAATGGTTTCCATGTGTATGATGATGTATGTGGTTTATATTGTGCCTATTGTACTAAATGTTCTTGAAATTTCTCTAAAAAGGCATGATGCATGGTTTCCAATTAAATGTCCCTTTTAAAAGCATGTTTTTGCATAGTTATCATACTTAGTGCATTCTTGTACTAACACCATTCTTCTTCATCTTTTTACACCAAGTGTAGGTGGTGGTGGCTAAAGGGCGTTTCCTAGAAGTGATGAGTTTGGCTTACTATTCCCAAGTTCGGGTGTGTCCTTGAAGATTCAAGGACCTTTATGTGAATGAGTTTCCATAAGTTATATGTACTAGATAGTAGTTTCTTTTGTATTGTAAGGGTTGTGTCCCTCTTGTGTTGTACTCGTGTTTTAAGATGCCCACCTTAAGATGTAGTACTTCGATTTTGTATTAAAGGTTTAAATGAGCTGACTTTTAAGTCTTGTGTTATATTATGAAATTTTTTGAAATTCTCTGCTATTTTTCTATGATAAATGCTATGACGAATGCTAAGGTCTTGTATATGACCTACGAGAGGTCGAATACGCCAGTAACGGCTAGGGGGTGCTCTCGGGTCGTTACAAACATGGTATCAGACCATTAGGTTATGAAAATGGTCTTAGTATTCAACGTCTCATGAGCCACGTCTAGTAGAATCTTGTTCATCGGTGTGAGTCGTGACACATCTATGAGCGAGAGGCTATAGGACGATAGAAGTTTCACTTTCTTCATTACTCTTATGTCGTGCCGTAGTGCTTAACTCCATATGATCTCTCTGTCTCTCTTATTTTCCCTTATCCGGTGGTCTTCTAGATGTGATTACTTGGAAGGGGTGATGTTGCAAGGATCGAGGGAAGAAAAGGTGAGTTTTAATGCTTATTATCATGTGGTGACTATATGAGTATATATGAAGGTAGATTTGGAAATCGTATTGTGATGCCAATCATGAATAAGTGTGACCTGTAAGGTTTGGAGCATTACATTGAAAATGTTGTATGGTGGTATAGTTCTCATATGGTAAGAGTCGTTATGGTAAGAATGAAATCCTTTTTAGGATGATGAGTTGCTTTATGGTGATGGGTAATGATAGTAGAAAGTCATGTTGTAGATTGGAGGAGTTTTGAAGGAATGTGGTAACTAGTGTGAGTTGAAAGTTGCTCTTTTCTTATGAGTGATGCTTCATGGTTGTCCTTGGGTGAATCAGAGTTCTTGGCTAGGCTTTCCCTAAGAGCGGAAAAAGGGGCTTTGTTCCATGAGTTAGGATAGTGTTTTGCTCTAAGGTTAACTTGGAGAATTGGAGTGCCCTTAATATTTCTACATTGATCTTCCTTGAGTTCTCCATGTTGAGAACCACTTTTGGTGATAGATATGAAGTGGAGTGGTATAGATACTCATTTTTTTTTGGATTCTTGAAATCCTCACCTAAGTGAGTATAGTGAAGAATTGATGGAAAATGGTTCCTACCTTAGAGATGAAGGAGGTAATGATTAAAGGAGTTTGCATAACTTGATCCCAATTAGGGGACATTGTGCTTAATTGGTAAGCGATAGTTCTCTTGGTTACTTTAATGTGCTCTTAGATGGGTTTACTCGAAGTGGGGGATGATGAGTGAGTAGTAAGGTTGTTGATATCCTTATCTTTTCCTTCTAATCTTATTCGAGCTTGAGACCAAAGAGTTCCAAGTAGCTTGTTCGTGTTTTGGAGTCTTGCATATGATTATGAGTTGCATGATCTCCGTATGTTATGCATGTCCTAGAAGACACTATGTCATGCATGTTTTGAAGGATTCTTATTACCTAAAAATTGAATTTTAGTAATAAAAATTCATGTTTCTCATGTCAATATGCATCTTTATATAGTGAATGCACTCTTGACTTCGTGAGGAAGAAAGTATGAGCATGCTTAGGTTAGGAGTAGAGAATTTCTCCTTATATGAATTGAGCTTTGTGTAATGCTTGCTTATGAGTTTATGATGCCATGTATGTATGTTGTGACTAGGAGAAGGTAGTCCCTCCTTGAACACAACTAAACAGGGTAATGCCATGTATGTTCTTTATAGTATGATGATTAAATAATAAGACTAGTAGATGATCTATAATCCTCATGTTAGGTGCAACTAGTATGAATTGCTTAATTGCCTCATGAGTGAAAATGCTGATCATGTCTATGTGTGCATTTGAAAGCCATTGCATGTTGGAACCTATGATGATATAAAAGGGGTAAATATCATGTCATGATTAGGAGAAGGTAGTTCCTCCTATGAACATGAGAAAGGCCTATGTGGTTGATGCATTATGAGTCGGTGGATAAAGTTTCTACTTGCTTATGTTACAAGAGTAGATTTGAAGTTCATGCTTAAATGATTTATTATGATAAAGTTGCATAATGTGCTTTAATGTGATAGTTGCATGTTGTGTTTCTTTGGTGTTTGAAATAATAATGATGATTTGGAGAAGGAAGTTCCTCCAATGAAATGGGAAATAAAGTTGATGCATAAGGAGTTGGTAGATGTGTTGCTACTTTCTTGAATTGCACAAAGTTGTTTTGAGCCTTTTATGTGGAGTTGATGTTCCTCCTTGATGTGTGCTCTTATGTTGATGTTGTATGTTGTGTATTGTGAGCTGCTAGTTGGGTCATTGAGTCCTCGGAAGTGTTTTAAGTGTCATTCGAGGACAAATGTTCCTAAGTGGGGGATATTGTAACGACCCTCAAAATGAAGTAGGATAAAGTGGAGCCTCACATGGGTTTTTATGCATTAATAACTTGTTAAAATATTGAAGAATAGTCTTTTTAGTTAGTTTTAAAGAGTTTGAAAGTCAAACGTCAAGGGACGACCAAGACGTTCGGAAACTAGTATTTTACTTATTGGTGTGTTCTGTATGCATTAATAACTTGTTAAAATATTGAAGAATAGTCTTTTTAGTTAGTTTTAAAGAGTTTGAAAGTCAAACGTCAAGGGACGACCAAGACGTTCGGAAACTAGTATTTTACTTATTGGTGTGTTCTGGTATGTTGTTCATGTTCTTATGTGTTGTTTGGAGTCTAAAATCAGTGGATGTGACCCTAGTGTTTTAATAAAAAAATTTAGGGTAAAAATGTTCGTTCCATAATAATAATATGAACTCTAGTCATGATTTCTTGAAGAGTTACTTAGTGTAGGTAGGACTATGGACCCTACTTATGCATTGCACAAGTGGACTCTAAGGGAGGTTATGATTAGGCTCTTTATGTAATGAAGACTATGGTCTATGTATGTTAATATGAAAGCATGTTAAGGTTGACTTTACGTATGTCAAGACATGAAGTATGATTATGCATGTGAATTACACATATGACTTCTTAATGGGGTTTGCTTAGTATCTGTGGGGGTATGGGACTCCATGTGTACATTGCACAAGTGAGCTTGTGAAGAGTTTGTGAGGGTGGTTTACCTATGATATGAACTAAATGGGTTATGACTAATGATGTAATAAATTAATGAGTCCTTATGTGATGTTATGAAGTATGTTGGTGTTATGTCTAATGTTAAATGAAGATGTTATGACTTGTTGAATATGATGTGCCTAGTCTATGTTGGCTTCCTAGGAACACTTGGTGTGAGTAGTATTATGGGATGCTACTTGCACATTTTACTTGTGTGACTTGGGGGTTGTCTTAGGTGATGGTTCCTATGTGAAGACTATGTCTTATGGTGTGCTTATGGCTCTATGAATATTTTTGGTTGGATTGATGAAGGCTTTATGTAAGTTCACCCATGGTAACCTTATGGTGATACATTGCACCAACTACTCCCTAAGGGTTTCTTGAGGAAAGGAGTTGAGATAAAGAGGAAGGTAATGTATTGTATGCATTCAATGTGCCTAAAATGTTATAAGTGGCTCTATGTGCTATTATGAATGGTTTCCATGAGTATGATGATGTATGTGGTTTATATTGTGCCTATTGTACTAAATGTTCTTGAAGTTTCTCTAAAAAGGCATGATGCATGGTTTCCAATTAAATGTCCCTTTTTAAAGCATGTTTTTGCATGGTTATCAAACTTAGTGCATTCGTGTACTAATACCATTCTTCTTCATCTTTTTACACCAAGTGTAGGTGGTGGTGCCTAAAGGGCCTTTCCTAGAATTGATGAGCTTGGCTTACTATTCCCAAGTTCGGGTGTTTCCTTAAAGATTCATGGACCTTTATGTTAAAGAGTTTCCTTAAGTTCTATGTACTAGAGAGTAGTTTCTTTTGTATTGGAAGGGTTGTGTCCCTCTTGTGTTATAGTCGTGTTTTAAGATGGCTACCTTGAGACGTAGTACTCCAATTTTGTATTAAAGGTTTAAATGAGGTGACTTTTAAGTCTTGTGTTATATTATGAAATCTTTTTAAATTTTCTGCTATTTTTCTATGATAAATGTTATGACGAATGCTAAGGGCTTGTATAAGACCTCCGAGAGGTCGAATACGCCGGTAATGGCTAGGGGGTGCTCTCGGGTCATTACACAAACATCAAAATACTAAACGAAGCTTTAGCCTCTCAGTCCACGACAATTCAATTGCAGGATGCTCAAATCACCCATTTAATGATGGGTCACTATCCTCCGTTTGCCGAAGATTAACCTAATTAAACCATGGGTGATTCCGAGGACGAAGAGTAATCTTTAACTTGCGTCATGCCGCGACGTTAACTTAGGCGCTGTTTGGGAGGAAACCCAAAATCCCACATTATCTTATATTGGCATATTAGTAAAATAATAGTGTATAAGTTTTGTAGATTGAAATGTAATAGATGCCAAAAAGGTGCATAATGGCGAGCAGGAGGCCTAGTTGGAGAGTCGCCGAAGAAGCCGGTGATCAAATCTATTCCGCCGTTTGACTGAAGATATCATCAAAATCTGGAGTCTGTAAAACTCGGCGAGCTCAGGACAGTTTCGGTGAATCGCCCACCTGATCAGCGAAACAGATGGTCACCGCCGTTTGAACCTCCACATTACTGAGAAGTTCTGTAAAACTAGACGAAGTAAACATTTGTTTGGCGAAGCGCCGAATCATTCAGAAACCAAAATGCGACCTCCGAATGGGTACGAACTGGATAAGTTGCAGGCCAACGCACCAAAAGGAAGTTGATTAATCACTCGAGAGCGTGGGTTGAAAATAGGCGCATTGGAATGCTAAGAAAAGTTGTACAAAGATTGATGAATCACTCGGCAATGTACCAAGCGTCCCCAACATACCTTCTGCTTTACGCAACATCTATTGAAGGACTACAACTCGAAACAACTGCCTAACGAGGATTATTCTCTAGCCCTATCTCTGTCTTTCTTTAATTTGACTTCTAGATTATTGTTATATATTTGAGGACAAATGATTTTATTTGTGGTGGGGTGGGGCTCACCTTTTGTGTGCTTGTTTCATATACTTCTGTTTTGTATAGATTTGGGTTTGTCTGTTTTTAATTGTGTTTTTAAAAGTGCTTTGCGATTGTTTGAGCTTGTGGCTCCATTTCCGTTTAGTTTTAATTGCAAAATGAATTTGACCCTTCCAATTTTTTTTGAATTTTTTGCACATTTTTACCATCCCTTGTGAGTTGAATGTGGCTGTTCTTTTGCAAAATTTGAGTCTCTGTTTCAATCAATACCGAAGACTTATATAGTGCTCACAATTGAACAAACATGAATGTACGGCTACTGTGAGGCCAAATGAAGTTTCATAGGCAATATGTGAACTCTTTGCATCTCGTTGTGATTAGCCATTTATCAAATTTATTCTTGTGTAATAACCGTTGCACACTAGCAAAAGTGCGTAGTCTTGTTTGACTTAAGTGTCAATGCCTTGTGTGATTAGCTTACTTTGAACCATGCATGAATAAACCCATATTTTCCCCTATTAGTCTGATTGATTTAGAAATGTGTCCTCTTGATATGATCTTAGCTAAATTTAAAGAGTGTGAACCAAATTTGACATATACCTCTTTTGTGGCCTACCCGTGAGTGTGTGAAAGTCTTTTGAACATCCCTTGAGCCTTACCTTTCTTTGGAAGAACCTTGATGAATCCTAGACCTTACTTAACCCACTACCTATAATCCTCTTAATTTGTGGTTTAGTGAATAGCCAACTTAGGCCAAAAGCCTAAGTTGGGGGTGTGGTGAAAAGGAAAAGAAGAAGTTAAGAAGTGCAAGAAAAGTCCCCCTTAACCCGTCATATTGCAAAAAAGTGGAAAACCCTTCAATTCAATTAAAAAAAAATAAAAATGGAATAAGGTACGAAGAAAATCGGGTTTCCAAGCTATCCATAAAGGTGAATAAAAAGATGACTTAGAAGCACTAGAAGAAGAATTGATAAAGGAAAAGAAGAGAATGCCTTGAGAGTACCATATCTCACAAGGAAGAAGTCATTGAGCCTAAATGACCATACCTTTGCACTCTTCCCCATTACAAACCTTAGAAAGACGTTTTTGATCTTGAGTAAGCCAAATCGAAAGTCGATTGGAAAATAAGGACAAACCTATGGGTGAAAGCATTGCATTGTGTTCCCCTTTTTTGTAGTGTGAGCGTTGTATCTGATTTCTGATCTTGAATTGATGAACCTTTGTGTGTGAATATGGAATCATTCTTCATGTTAGGGCATTTATATACATTTTGTGGAGCTTGAACTTGCACAAGTAGCAACTATTGTGAGCATGAGAATATTTGGTAATGGTGTGTCACAACCTAAATCTTTGAGTACACGATTGATCCTTGCATAAGTAAATTGAGTCTTGTGTAGCACTATTTGAGACACCCTTTTTAACGGCTGAACTTTTGTTTGGTTGAGGACAAGAAAAAAATTAAGTTGGGGGTGTTGATGAGTCCACAAATTTGACTTATTTAGGTCTTTATTTTAATAAGAATAGTGTCCTTGAATGTTTATTTTTTCTCAATATCTGATGAAAACTCTTAAGTTTCAGGTATTTGAAGTTTTATTGAAAACATGGACACTTAAGTGCAAAAAGGAACAAAAAGGATGAAAAGAAATAAGAAGTTGAAGCCTGAGCATCGCCAAGCACACATGGCGCATCGCCGAAGAGATTCAATCCGCCCTTTGTTCCAGTACGCGAAGCCCTGAAGGAAAAGGATAAAAAAAGGCGATGAAAGGAGCAGTCGGCGCTTCGCCGAATATTTCTGCGAAGTAGTACTATACCGTCCAATGGTCTACAACGTGAAGATGCTGAAGGAAAGCACGAAATGGCGATGAAACAGAAGAAGGGCGAGTCACCGAGTCATTCGACGATATCGACTTACCTCGCTGAAAGATCCGCCAGCACTATTTTCTGAAGTCTAAATACTAAACTTATTATTAATTTTTAAGAGTCAAACATTTATTTTAATATCCAGAATAGAATAGTACGTTTTGGGGATATTTTCTCTCAAGTTTGGAGAGGGTTTTGTGGGAGACTTGAAGAGAGAAGGATGTCATCTTCCCCAAGTTGGAAGTGGGTCTTTTCCATTCTTTTTCCTTTGCTTAAATCAAGGTTTAATTTCTTATACCCATTTGATTTTTAGTATCATTTTAGGTGTATTTTGTTATTTTTTGAGGTGTGGCTAAAATCTCCCATTCTTTGGGTGTGATGTAGAAAATATGTGTTGATATTGTTGTTGGGTCTTGCTTGATGGTAGGTTAGATGCATTTTAATGGTGATTTAACCTAGTGGTTGTAGTTTAATAGAATGGGTTTGTAGTTGCAAATACAAACCCACCCATGCGTTTTCGGCTTGCCCGAAAGGGAGGTCACGAAACCAAGACCACTAGACTGATGGCCTAAGGAGTGGGTCAACATGAGTTTCAGCCCGAGAGGGTGAACCCTAGTCCCATATCCTAACACTTAGCTCGATAGAGAGAGTGAGGTAAGGCATAGGCTGGTATTCATGTGGCAAATGGGTGTCCGAGAGGAACCCATTTGAAAAGGGGTAGGTTGCCCAAGAGGGAACTTATTTCCATCTAAAGCTTAGCTTAGTCACTATTATCTTGCAAATCTCCTATCGAAAGCACGTATCCAACGATTTATCTCAACTTGTATTGCGGTAACACCCCAAGAACTTTCTCCCAATACTTTATTTTCTTGTTTACATTTGCTGTTTTTACTACTTGTGACAAAACCCCCAATTGATAGTTGACACTTTTGTGTCACCCCCTTTGATTTACAATATTTTTAATCGTTAATATCTTTAGCTACGACTAATTAGAACTAAATTTTATTTTTCTATTAATTCTCAAAACAACTCCCCTTGGGGACACGACCCCAACCTTTAGTTGGGTTACTATATTATCGACAATCGTAGACACTCGTACTGTAGGTTAGTGTTGTTGGTCATGATAAGCATCAGAATGCTGAGCTTAGGGAGCAGTCAGCGCATCGCCGAGAAGTTCCGCGAAGCATTACTATGTCGCCCAAAGACACAGAGTACAATGATGCTGAAGGTTGGTGCAAGACGGCGACGAACTACACTAAAGGGAGAATAACCGAGTTAATCGCCGATTCTGACTAACATAGCCGAGCATTCCGCCATCACTATTTTCTGAAGTCTATAAATACTAAAATCTTTATTAATTTTTAAGAGAGTCGAACAATTATTATAATTTTCACATAAAATAGTACTTTTTGATAATTTTTCTCTAAGTTTGAGAGGGTTTTGGAGACTTAAAGAAGAAGAGGGTTTCATCTTCTAGATTTGGAGTTGGGTCTCTTGGATTCTTCATTCTTGGCATGTAACAAGACGTAAATCCTCATACCCATTTGGATGCAAACTCATGTAGGTATAAATTTCTATCTCTTGATGTGTGACTAAAAACCCCATTCTTAGGGTGTGATTTAGCAAATATGTGTTGATATTATTGTTGGGTCTTGTTTGCTGATAGGTTAGATGTATTTTAATGGTGATTTCACCTAGTGGTTGTGGTTTAATTTAATGGGTTTGTAATTGCAAATAAAAAACCACCCATGTGTTTTCTACTTTCGAGAGAGAGAGGTCGCGAAACCAAGACCGCTAGATTGATGGCCTAAGGAGTGGGTCAACATGAGGATCAGCCAGAGAGGGTGATCCCTAGTCCCATATCCTAACACTCAGCTCAAGAGAGTGACTGGGGTAAGGCTTAGGCTGGTGTTCATGCGGCAAATGGGTGTCGAGAGGAACCCATTTGAAACGGGTTAAGTTGCCCGAGAGGGAACTTATTTTCCTCTATCGAAAGCATGTACTTAGTGAATTATATCACTTGATATTGCGGTAACACCCCAAGAATTTCTCCCCATACTTGATCTCCCCTTTAAATTTTGTTTCTTAAATTACACTAGTGACAAAACCCCCAAATCGATATTTGACACTTTTGTGTCCCCCTTTAATTTACAATGTTTTTAATTGTTAATAACTTTAGCTACGACTAGTTAGAACTAAATTTTATTTTCCTATAAATTCTCAAAACCACTCCCATGGGACATGACCCCAACCCTTGGTTAGGTTACTATATTATCAACGATCGTAGACACTCGTACCGTAAGTTAGTGTCATTGGTCACGATAAGCATCAATTATTGATTTGTATCATTATCTCTTTCAACTTATGGTGAATTGTTGGTGAACTGAGGATTTGTGATCATAGCCTTGAAAGGGCAAGTTTGACCTAATTTCATACTAATGTAGAATTGAGCATGAATTGTTCATCCACTTGAAAGGTGGAGGTGTTTACTTAATATGTACATTATGATCTTGGCCTTGAAGGAATAGTTTGATGAATTGAAGTATTATCATGTTATTGTATACGTGAGTGTGTAATGTGAAGGACTTACATGTGACTCAATGATAGAATGATGAACATGTACTCAATGTATTTGTGTTAGTATTGAAAGGCTATTTCTCAACGTGACACTCATGAATGATAATGATGAATGTGAAGTTTTTCTATAATGTGAATGTTGAATCTAGAATTGGTAGGCTTAGGCATTCTCTTCTTGAATAATGAATGTATCTTGACTTAATGTCTTAATGATCATGAATCGGTAGACTTAATGTTGGTAGCCCTTTCATAAATTACTAATGAATGTGTTAATGTCTATTCCCATCATGTGAGATGTGAACTCTACTTACTTGATAGGTACTACAAAGTTTAGGTAGTTGTATGGGATGCTATCTATACATTGCACGAGTAGGCTTTAAAGGTACTATAGTAAGTTCTCTAAGACTTAATGGCCAATGAATGAAAGTCCTCTAAATGCATGAATGTGTCCTAAATGATTCTAATGAAAAATGTTGACCTATTGTCTAAATGAAATGACGAATTAGTTACTTATCATGTTATGTTGAAATGTAAAGGTTCTTGTCTATGGTAGCCTTGAAGAATACCTAGGTGTTTATGAAAAGGTTGTACGGGTGGCCACTTCATATCTTACTTAGGTGTGTCTTAGGGTAACTTCAGATAGATATCCTAAGATGATGAAATGGCTTACTTGATCAATACGCTTATGTGTTGTATGTTTGTACTAGTTGAGCATGAATACTTATAATGTGAAGCATGATAAATGGTGGGTTCAGTTTGGTGACCTTAAGGTGGTACCTTGGTGTGGATGGTGGTATGGAATGCTATCCACACATTGCACAAGGTATAGCTTAAGGGTTACTTGAAGTGGAGGTTCAAGGTAAAGGTAAAGGTATATATATATATGTGTGTGTGTGTGTATGTGTGTGTGATTGAGTTCAAATGTTAAATGTGACTTGTATGTTGGTTGTGACCTATATTATGCCTCTATTGTTCAAAGTTCATGAAGTTTTACCAAATGGCATAAAAGCATGACTTTCAACAAAATGTCCCCTTTTAGCATGTTTTTGCATGGTCATCATGCTTAGTACTTAATTGTGCTAACCCGTTCTTCTTCTATGTTTTACAAAAAGTGTAGGTTCCGGCAAGTGATCGTTCCTAGCTTGAGTTGAAGTGCTTGGATAGAGTTTTCTTCCAAGAGTTTGTATGTCCTCATAGTTTGAGGACAAAGACTCTTATGTTTCTAGTTTCATTATGTTTTAAGACTTCTGTTAAGACTCGATTGTAAAAGGCCGTGACCCTATCTTGTTAAAGTTTTTCTAAGGATGGCCATGCGAGAATTAGTATTTCCGCAGCTTTATAAATGAGATTTTAATAGTTGGTTTTAAAAAAGTTGTTAATTCCGCACTATTTTCTATATCAAATGTTATGAATGCTAAGAGGCTTGTATTAGACCTCTCCGAGGTTGAGTACGTCATGTTATGACTAGGGGGTGCTCTCGAGTCGTGACAAACTTGGTATCAGAGCATAAGATTTTGGAAATGTATTTTAGGATCAAAGTCTCACAAGCCATGTCTAGTAGAGTCTTCTTCATCGGTGTGAGTCATGACACATCTATGAGCGTGAGGCTATAGGACGTTAGAAGTTACACTTCTTTCATCATTCTTGAAGTCGTGCCTTAGAGTGTAATTCTATGAGTATCCTTTTCCTAATCCTTCTCTAGTGTTTATAAGATATGAATACAAGGGCTAACCCGAGGATATATGAAGTGGAGAATGTGGATGGTGGGGCTCCTCCTTATGGTCCTCAAGGCAACCATATTCCAAACGGTGACCAAGTTCCTTTAGGAAACCAAGAGAATGAACTCCCAGTGGTTCCCCCGGACATGACCAATGAAGAGATTAGGTCAGCTTTCCTAACCTTTGCCCGAGCCATGACGGCTCAAGCTAACAAAAATGTGGGGCGTAGGGTGAATGCTATTGATAGTACCGTGGCCTCAAGGTTGAGAGACTTTGTGAGGATGAATCCTCATATCTTTCATGGCTCTAGAGTGGGAGAAGATCCCCAAGAATTCTTTGATGAAGTTTATAAGCTAGTGGATGCTATGATAGTAACTTCTAGGGAGAAGTCGGAGTTAGCTTCCTACCAATTGAAAGATGTGGCCCAAGTGTGGTTCACTTAATGGAAAGCCAATAGGCCGGTTAAAGCGGGTCCTATAGAATGAGAGGAGTTTATGAGAGCTTTCCTTAGCAAGTACTTTCCTCGTGAGAAGAGAGAGGTTAAGGTTGAGGAGCTTACAAACCTTAGGCAAGGTGCTATGAGTGTGGAGGAGTATTCCTTGATGTTTACCCTATTGTCTAAGTATGCTCCATCCTTGGTGTCTAACCCTAGAGATGAGATGTGTAGGTTTTTACCGTTGTATCCGACCTAGTCAAGGAAGAGTGTCGTACGGCGATGCTCCATGATGACATGAATATCTCTAGACTTGTGGTGTATTCTCAATCTATTGTGGAGTCCAAGCTTAAGAGGGTGAATAGGGATGTGAAGAGGGGTAGATTCGATGATCAAGGTCAACCTTGGTTTAAGAAGAGAGCTCCTAACCAAGATTCTTCAAGTGCTCCTAAGGTCAACCTAGAGAGAGGTGGTGGTTCTCAATTTGTTAAGCCTACTTGTCACAATTGTGGAAAGAAGCATTTTGGGAAATGTCTAACCGGTACTAGTGGGTACTATGGTTGTGTGAAGAATGACTACCAAGTGAATGATTGTCCTACTCTTACGACTAAGTGAAGGGAGGCCAAACAAGCTCCTTATGTTGGCTCAGATCCCAAAGCTCCAAAGAAGATACGTTTCTATGCACGTCAAGCCAATGAGGGCAAAGAGTCATATTCGGATGAAGGAGCCGATAAGTTATAGTTCGTATGTTGTTTTCATGATTAGCTTTAGTTGGGTTCTCCCTTAAGTGGGGGATGGTATGTTGAATAGTAAGGTTGTTGAGAGTATTGATGTCCTTATCTCTTTCCTTCTATTCTATTCAAGCTTGAGACGTAGTGTTCCTTGTAGCTTGTTGCATGTCTTGGAGTCTTGTCTGAATTTGAGTGTCCAAAGTCTCCTTATTTTATGCATGTTTTAGTTGAATTCCTTTTTAATGAGACAATGAGTTTTCAAAAAAATGATTTCCTCATGTTGAGGTGCATTTAGTTGAGTTGTCTATATGCTTCATGAAGATAAATGTTGAACATGCTTAAATGTGTTCTTGAAAGAGTTGCATAATGAGTTTTATGAGAAAATTTCTTAAATGTGCTTAATGATGTTGTAATGAGAATGATTTAATTTGGAGAAGGAAGTTACTCCAATTTAATGAAGAATGTGAAGTTTTGATTGCATAATGAGTTTGTAGATGTAGTTCCTACTTGCTTGATTTGCATGAAGTTTGCTTGAGCTTATTGATGTGGAGTTGACGTTTCCTCCTAGTTATGTGCTTTTATATTGATAATGATGTGTTATGATTGTTGGGCTGCTAGTCTCGAGTCATTTCCCTTAATGTGTTTTAAGTGTCTTTCGAGGACAAATGCTCCTAAGTGGGGGATAATGTAACGACTCGAAAAAATGATAGGATGAACTAGAGCCTTGACGTTTGGGTTAGTGTGACCTTAGGTTGATGTTTACGCTGTTTTAGAACATAAATGGATCAAGGTGGAACCTAGGATGCAACCAAGGGCCTAGGCTAGCAAGATAGTGTGATAGTAGCCTAGTTCCTAGAGAGGCTGTTTGGCGATGGGCTGTTTGTTCACCCAAGGGATTGTGCCTTGTGATCGTCTAGTTGGCTGCCCTTTTGGACCAGCTACTGGACAAAAGGGTGAGCAAAAGGGTAGCTCGCCACTGGAACAAAGGACGAGCCAAGGATGCACTTGGCGAGTCGCCTAGTGCACTTGGCGTGCCCAAGTGTCCAAAGGGCAAGTTCAAGCAGGGAAGGGGCAGAATTTTTAAGTTGAAACTTTAGGGTCCTTAGTTCTTTCCCAAAATTGACCTTATACTATTCTATTCTTTTCCTAGCAACTATATAACCTTTTTATGACCTAATTCCTTTCATCTAAGTCACTCCTATTAGAGTTAAAAAGAAACCCATCTCCTCTAAAATATCTCTCACTAGAAATCCTCCATTAGAGAAGAAGAAGAGAGCCATTGGAGCTAGGGTTTGACAATTTCAAGGTGGTTCTTCCTCAAATTGCTTGGGGAATCTTAGTAAAGGTATGGTGATCCTTCATCTAGGGGTTTTCTTCACCCTAGACTCAATTTCGAATAAGTTTTCAAAGCTTTCATGTTCATGAAATTTCAAGGGTTTTACTCAATCTCATGGGTTGTTGCATCAAACATTTTTAAATGATAAACTATGATTGTATTGATGATTAAAGAAGATTTTACTCCTTGAACCCATGATTCCTCTCAATTCCTAAATTGTGACCTATGAAGTGGGTTTGTTGATTTTGAATGAATGATGATGGATTTATGTGTAGATTGATTTAGATTATTGATTTGTATCATTATCTATTTTTACTTTTGGTGATTTGTTGGTGAACTGAGGATTTGTGATCATAGCCTTGAAAGGATAAGGTTGACCTAATTTCATGTTAATGTAGAATTGAGCTTGCATTGTTGATCCACTTGAAAGGTGGATGTGTTTACTTACTATGTACATTGTGATCATGGCCTTGAAGGCATAGTTTGATGAATTGAAGTATTATCATGTTATTGTATATGTGAGTGTATACTGTGAAGGATTTACATGTGACTCAATGATAGAATGATGAACATGTACTCAATGTATTTGTGTTAGTATTTAAAGGCTATTTCTCAATGTGACACTTGTGAATGATAATGATGAATGTGAAGGGTTTCTATAATGTGAATGTTGAATCTAGAATTGGTAGGCTTAAGCATCCTCTTCTTGAATAATGAATGTATCTTGACTTATTGTGTTAATGATCATGAATCGGTAGCCCTACTGTTGGTAGCCCTTGCATAATTGACTAATGAATGTGTTAATGCCTATTCCCATCATGTGAGATGTGCACTCTACTTACTTGATAGGTACTACAAAGTGTAGGTATTAGTATGGGATGCTATCAATATATTGCACGAGTAGGCTTTGAAGGTACTATAGTGAGTTCTCTAAGCCTTAATAGCTAATGAATGGAAGTCCTCTAGATGCATGAATTTGTCCTAAATGATTCTAATGAAGAATGTTGACCTATTGTCTAAATGAAATGATGAATGAGTTACTTAGCATGTTATGTTGAAATGTAAAGGTTCTTGTCTATTGTAGCCTTGAGGAATGCCTAGGTATGTATGAAGAGGTTGTGTCACGCCCCGAGAGCACCCCCTAAGCGTAACATAGTGTACTTGACCCCGAAGGTCTTATACAATCCCTTAGAATATTCTTCATTGCATATTGACATTGAATAGTGCGGAAATTAAAAACTTTTCAACATCAATGTCAAAGTGTTTCATAATAGAAAATAGAAAATAGAATGTCTAGACATCATCACCTCCATGAAACCATCTAAGTACACATAAGAATCTCGAATAGGGACCATAGCCCTCTACAATATAATTGTCTCAAAATGACAAGTACATAGGAAGTCTAATAGTGTATTACAATATAAGGAACATAAATGTCATAGTGTGTGTGTCCCCGGAACTTGAGGACATACCAAAAAGTCCTGGAGAAAGTCTAAATCCAAGCTTGAGTCTCTTAGTAGCACAATCACTTCCCAGAACCTAAACTTAGTAGAAAAAGGAATAAATATGGGTTAGCACAATCAATTGTACTAAGTATGGAAGCCATGCAATTAAAACCATTTAAATTATGCAAAAAGGGACCTTTAGTTGAAAACATGCTATTTCAAGTTAGAAGCCATAATGCATATTCAAGGGACATTTAGCCAATCCACATTACAAGGTAAAAGACACTCATGATCATAACAAAAATCCATAACATATACCTTACATATTTGAGTTTCATTTTCATTACACCATCATAATATACCACCCATGAACCCCTTTCAAGTTCACTTGTGCAATGCACATATGAAGTCCCATACCCACATATATACTAAGTAAAGCTATCAAGAAGGAACAAGTATAGTCACATACATAATAAGCATCATAACAGGTGAAACCAACCTTAACATAATTCATACCTTACCATATATGAAGGACTCACACAAGAACTTCTCAAAGAGCCCACTTGTGCAATGCATAGGTAAAGTCCCATACCCTTACCTATACTAAGTATTATCCCTCAAGTAGTCCTAGTTAGAGTTCATAAGTCATTTACATAAGTCTTATTCATATATTAGATCATCTTCTTCAAACATAGGGATATTAGCAATAACCGACATAGACCATGTTAGCTTCATGGACTCCGGTGTGCTACACCTACACTAGAAAGAGAGTGTTCCACTTGACAAGGTAGAACTAACATAATAGCATCTAGGTGGATCCACTAGCTAATACCTATGTGGGCAAACATAGTTAAGGAACAAGGATTTTGCTACTAGAAACCCGAACTTTGCTAAACGTAGAAGGTTTCCATCTCATGAGACAACATATATATTTTGGGAACCCAGACATGCTAAACGTAGTAGTTCCCATGTCATATTCATGTTCATTCGGTGCTAAGCATAATTCCCTTTTTAAGTCATATTAGACCTTTACTTGCACATTGATTCGATAAGGAATGCATTAGGGATTCAACCTATCATTCATCGTATAGCTCATAAGTTCTAAGATGAGAATAATCTTTTATCGTAGAACCATCAACATATAATAATTTTCATTCATAACATAGTCATTTAGTGTTCATGAGATTTACCTTCTATTCATCAGACCAACACTACCATAATCATCACTTAACATTCATGTTCATATCATAGCATACTTGTCAACACTTGGGGTTGTAGGGAAGAGGAAAAATAACTCAATCACTACAATTCATAATCAAGTAGCACCTCCACCATAAGTGGATCAACAATTTAATATATGAACATTCATCACTTTGACAACCTTCATTCATAGCCTTCAAGAATCACATCAAGATTCCACCATAATTCATTGGTAATCATTCATAATATAGAGTAACATAATAATCCAATAATGAATTCCACAATTACATATTAGATTCTCATCCTTCATTCATCATTAAAGTAATACTAGGGTTTAAAGTGAGAAAGAAGGGGAAATCATGGGTCTTGTGGGAATTTGTTCAAAAACCATCAACATGACATTAATTCATCCACAAATCATCATATACAACCATAATTAATCATTATAATTCAATGAAAACACATTTGTAAAGTGACCCACGAAATTGAGACGAAACCTAGAATTTTGGGGAACCTTAAAATCATATTTTTGAGAGGGCCTCTTGGGGAAAAGATCCCAGGAGTGAAAAGCAACCATACCTTAGTCGATTCCTTGAGAATCAATGGAGAAACTCGAAGAAATTTGGGAACAAACCTTGAAACCCTAGCTCCAATGAAATCTTCTTCTTCTAGAGTTTTTAGAGAGAGAGTTTAGAGAGAAGTGGGTTTTGATTTTATGATTTGGAGTTATAAGGTGGAAGACTTGTTTATTACTTAATAATACCCTAATGTACCTAATGTAACTATTTATAACCATTTTTAACCCTTAAGCAATTAATTAGTAAATTACTAAACTACTCCCACTTAAATCGTATGGAGGCAGTGAGCTTGAGTGCCATCCACGAGTCCCCACCCACAGGGCGTGGGTTGAACCAAGGGCCATACTGGCCACTAGTGGTTTGGTACTGAGAGGGTGCAGACAAGGGTCTTGGTGAGGAGGCTAAGTCTCAACTCACAAGACCCTTCCACAGAGTGTGAGTCGGTCTACCGACCGTACTACATGCTTGTGGTTTGGGACTGAGGGGGTTGATTTGGAGGCCACTTGGACGATTCTAAGTGTGGACTCACAACTCCCTTCCATGGTTTGCCCCTCGTGAGTCCAACCTATTTTGGACAGCTTCTTCTTTCTTTTTGGTTCTAAGTTTGGGTCCTCCTCAAGGACCCCTTGGGTGATCCTTGGGGAGTCGTACCCGGACGTTTGGACCCTAAACATGAAATCTTACCTTTTAAACCCTTTTATTCAAACTTTAGTCCACCTACGACACTCTAAAGTCAATTCACAAGACCTAGCACCTCACTAGTTCAATGTACTAATTTCCGGACGTCATGGTCGTTGCTTGACGTTTATACACTAACATTTTCTTACCAATTTAGTTACATTAAATTAGGTCTTGAAATATCATTTTTACTCTCATTAAGTCATTAGTCGTCATTTAGGCTCTAGCTTAGGTCGTTAGATTTCCGGTGTTACAATACCCCCCCCTCCCCTTAGGAACATTCGTCCTCGAATCACACTTTAATCACTCTTAGGGGAACAAAGACTTAAGACTAGCAGACAAACAACAACACATATCAATGACATACACATTGCGTAGGAGGAAACACTTTCTCCACGTCATTAGATCAATGCAACATGGGCAAAGAAACTATTACAAAATAAATCTCATTATGCACCAAAATTACCATTTCATATAAACATAGGAGGAACTACCTTCTCCAACACAAGCCAGCTCAACATAGCAACATTAAGCCTTCACGCTACTTCATCACCACATAACCAAACATGTTCATCTACTTATCTCATGAGGTCACATATGTCAACATTATAATCAGATGCACTATAACATGAGATTTAACATATGTTTTCATTACACATAATTAACCATTCTCATCAATTGCCTCATAAGTTAAATTATGCAGTTATCATACTTAAGCAATTTAACAAGAGGGACATATAATTCATGAGAAACTCAATTATATACCTCATGCTTCCTCACATGGATCTACACCATATAAGAGGAAAACATGGCAAAAGATCATACCACAAACATAACTCCTAATTCATTACAAACTCAAGAGAAACTACTTACCTCCAGTTTGAATAGGAGTAGCAAGAAAGAGATGAGGCTAACGGGATTTCATATCAGCCTCGGCCTCCCATGTAGCATTCTCAACTAGGTTATTCCGCCATAGAACCTTAACAGAAGCTACTTATTTATTCCTCAACTTCTTCACTTACCGGTCTAGGATCTCAAGCAGATCCTCTTTATAAGAAAGGCTCATCAACACCCAAACCCTCTAAAGGAAGTATGGATACCGGATCACCTATACACTTTTTGAGCATAGATACATGAAATACCGGGTGAACCGGAGACAACTCATTAGGAAAGTTCAATTCATAAGCAACATTCCCAACCCTCTTCAAAATCTCGTAAAGGCCTACATACCGGGGACTAAGCTTTCCCTTTTTACCAAACCTCATTACCCCTTTCATGGGAGAGATCTCCAAGTAGACCCAATCACTACCCTCAAATTCAATATTCCTCTTTCTATTGTTGGCATAAGACTTTTCCCGACTTTGAGCCATTTTCAACCTATTTCTTATAAGTCGAACCTTCTCAATAGCCTCATAAACCATATCAGAACCAATAAGAGAAAATTCACCTACTTCAAACCAACCAACCGGAGACCTACACCTCCTACCATTAAGTGCTTCAAATGGTGCCATGGCAATACTTGAATGGTAACTCTTGTTGTAGGCAAATTCAATCAAGGGGAGGTGATCATCCCAATTACCTTTGAAATCAATCACACATGCTCTCAACATGTCTTCCAATGTTTGAATGTTCCTTTCTGCTTGACCATCCATTTGAGGGTGAAATGCGGGACTAAGTTTTACTTTAGTACCTAGCCCATTTTGGAATTCCTTCCAAAAGTGCGAAGTAAATTGAGTACCTCTATCCGAAATGATAGACAAAGGAACTCCATGTAACCTCACCATTTACTTAAGATACAACTTAGCATAGTCTTTCGCCGAATATGAAATCTTGACGGGAAGGAAATGGGCTGATTTAGTCATCATATCCACAATGACCCAAATAGAATCATGTTGCCTTCGAGAATGAGGCAAACCTACCACAAAGTCCATACTGACATCCTCCCACTTCCAAGTGGGAATACTTATATCTTGAGATAGACCTCCCTGTCTTTGATGCTCAATTTTGACTTGTTGGTAATTTGGGCATTTGGCCACAAAACTTGTTATATCCCCTTTCATTCCGTTCCACCAATAGATTTCGGTAGGTCACGATATATTTTGGTAGCTCACGGATGAATAGGATATTGAGAACCGTGAACCTCTTCCAAAATTCTCTCCCTTAAGTCATCCACATCCGGCACGCACAATCTTCCCTGGTACTTAAGCACCCCATCTCCCCCTTGGGAGAAAGCCTCAATGGACTTATCGAGAACCGACTGTTTCAACTCCATCAAAATGGTATCTAGGTGTTGTTTGGACTTAACCTCAACCACAAGTGATGACTCGGAACAATGATGAACCATAAACCCACCTTTGGAGGAATCCCTTAGTTGGATACCTAACTGGGCCAACCTATGTACCTCCCGAACTAACTCTTACTTATCATCCTCTATCTGAGAAACACTACCCATGGATACTCTACTCAACGCATCCACCACTACATTAGCCTTTCCGGGGTGGTATAGGACACTCATATCATAGTCCTTCAAAGGTTCCAACCACCTCCTTTGCCAGAGATTCAACTCTTTTTGGCTAAAAAACATATTGAAGACTCTTGTGGTCGGTAAACACATCGACATGAACCCCATAGAGATAGTGTCTCCATATGTTTAGAGCAAAAACTACTGCTGCAAGCTCGAGATCATGGGTTGTATAGTTCTTTTCATGAATCTTTAATTGTCTAGAAGCATAGGCGATTACTTTATCATGTTGCATAAGGACACACCCCAACCCTACTCTTGAAGCATCACAATATACTACAAAACCTTTGGTACACTCTGGTAAGGTCAATACAGGAGCGGAGGTAAGCTTATCATTCAACAAATGAAAATTCTTTTCACACAACTCCGACCATTCAAATACAGCCTTCTTTTAGGTCAAGGCCGTTAATGGAGAAGTAATTGAGGAAAAACCCTCAACAAACCTTCTATAGTAGCCGGCCAATCCTCAAAAGCTTCTAATGTCGGAAGGGATTAAGGGTCTAGGCCAATTCTTAACCACCTCCATTTTCTTTGGATCTACTTAAATTCCCTCAGTTGACACTATATGACCGAGAAACGGAACCGATCTCAACCAAAAATTCATATTTTCTAAACATAGCATACAACCATTGGTCCTTGAGAACTTGCAACACTATCCTCAAATGTTCCATGTGATCATTCTCACTCTTAGAATATATCAAAATGTCATCAATGAAAACAATCACGAATGAGTCAAGATATTGCCTAAACACTCTATTCATAAGGTCCATGAATGCCGCCGGGAAATTTGTGAGACCAAAAGACATTACAAGGAACTTAAAATGACCATATGTTGTTTGGAATGCCATTTTAGGGACATCAACACCTCTCACCCTAAGTTGGTGATAACCCGACCTTAAGTCAATCTTCAAAAAGTAGCTTGCCCCTTGGAGTTGGTCAAATAAATCATCAATCCTAGGGAGCGGGTACTTATTCTTTATAGTGACCTTGTTCAATTATCGGTAATCAATACACATCCTAAGAGACCCATTTTTCTTCTTCACAAATAAAACCGGTGCACCCCATGGTGATATGCTTGGTTGAATAAAACCCTTATCTAGCAAATCTTTAAGTTGCAACTTCAGTTCCTTGAATTCGGTCAGGGCTATCCGGTAAGGAGGAATTGATAACGGTTGTGTCCGACAAGAGATCTATGCCGAAGTAAATTTCCCGTTCGGGAGGGATTCCGGGGAAGTGATGTGGAAAGACTTCCGGAAACTCCCTCACTACGGGGACCAACTCTAATGGAGGGCTCTCGGACTCAAGGTCCTTAACTCTCACAATATGATACATACAACCCTTAGAAATCATTTTACAAGTTTCTAGACATGAGATAATTCGACCTCTAGGAGTCAAGTTTCCTCCCTTCCATTCTATAATGGGTTCATTAGGAAATTGAAACTTCACAACTCGGGTTCTACAATCTATGGAAGCAAAACAAGCATGAAGTCAATCCATCCCCAATATGACATCAAAGTCCAACATATCAAGTTCTACCAAATCAACCAATGTGACTCTATTGGACAATGAAATAGGACAACCCCTATACACTCTTTTTGCTATGACCGAATCAACAACCGGGGTAGACACGGAAAAAGGTTCTTTTAATGTTTCGGGGAGCACATCAAATTTCATAGCCCTGACAAGGGTCATGGTGAGGAGACTAAGTCTTAACTCACGAGACCCTTCCACAAAGCGTGAGTCGGTCTACGGACCGTACTGCATGCTCGTGGTTTGGGACTGAGAGGGTTGATTTGGAGGCCACTTGGAGGATTCTAAGTGTGGACTCACGACTCCATTCCACAGGGTGTGAGTCGACCTACGCCTCATGGTTTTCCCCTAGTAATTCCAACCTGTTTTGGACAGCTTCTACTTTATTTTTGGTTCCAAGTTTGGGTTCTCCTCAAGGACCCCTTGGGTGATCCTTGGGGAGTCGTACCCGGACGTTTGGACCCTAAACGTGACATCTTACCTTTTAAACCTTTTTATTCAAACTTTAGTCCACCTACGACACTCTAAAGTAAATTCACAAGACCTAGCACCTCACTAGTTCAATGTACTAGTTTTCGGACGTCATGCTCATTCCTTAACTTTTATGCACTAACATTTTCTTACTAATTTAGGTACATTAAATTAGGTCTTGAAACAACATTTCTACTTTCATTAAGTCATTAGTCATCATTTAGGCTCTAGCTTAGGTCGTTATATTTATGGAGTGTTACAGGTTGTATAGGCGGCCACCTCATATCTTACTTAAGTGTGTCTTAGGGTAACTTTAGATAGATATCCTAAGATGATGAAATGGATTAGTTGACGAATACACTTATGTGTCGTATGTTGGTACTAGTTGAGCATGAATACTTGTAATGTGAAGCATGATAAATGGTGGGTTCACTTTGGTGACCTTAAGGTGGTACCTTGGTGTGGATGGTGGTGTGGGATGCTATCCACACATTGCAAAAGGTAGACCTTGAGGGTTTCTTGAAGTGGAGCTTCAAGGTAAAGTTAAAGGACATATATATGTGATTGACAAATGTTAAATGTGACTTGTTCAAAGTTCATGAAGTTTTAGCAAATGGCATAAAATCATGACGTTCAACAAAATGTCCCCTTTTAGCATGTTTTTGCATGGTCATCATACTTAGTACTTAATTGTGCTAACCCATTCTTCTTCTACGTTTTACTACAAGTGTAGGTTCCATCAAGTAATCGTTCCTAGCTTGAGTTGAAGTGCTTGAATAGAGTTTTACTCCAACACTTGGTATGTCCTTATAGTTCAAGGACAAGGACTCTTATGTTTCAAGTTTAAATATGTTTTAAGACTTTTGTTAAGACTTGATTGTAAAGGGCCGTGACCCTATCTTTATAAAGTTTGTCTAAGGATGGCCATGTGAGACTTAGAATTTCCGCTGCTTTATAAATGAGATTTTAATAGCTGGTTTTAAATAAGTTTCTAAGTCCTAACTATTTTCTATATGGAATGTTATGAATGCTAAGAGGCTTGTATTAAACCTCTCCGAGGTCGAGTACGCTGTGTTACGACTAGAGGGTGCTCTCGGGTCGTGACAAACTTGGTTTTAGAGCATAATATTTTGGAAATATTTTTTAGGATCAAAGACTCACAAGCCACATCTAGTAAAGTCTTGCTCATCGGTGTGAGTCGCGACACATCTATGAGTCAGAGGCTATAGGAAGTTAGAAGTTACACTTCTTTCATCATTCTTGAAATCGTACCTTAGAGTGTGGCTCTATGGGTGTCCCTTTCCTAATCCTTCTCTTGTGTTTATACGATATGAATACAAGGGCTAACCCGAGGAGAGAGGAAGAGGAGAATATGAATGGTGGAGTTCCTCCCCAAGGTCCTCAAGGCGACCATATTCCACAACGTGACCAATTTCCTTTAGGCAACCAAGAGAATGATGTCCAAGTGGTTTCCCCAGACATGACCAATGAAGAGATTAGGTCATCTTTCCTAACCTTAGCTTGAGCCATAACGGCTCAAGCTAACTGAGATGTGGGGCCTATGGTTAATGCTATTGATAGTACCATGGCCTCAAGATTGAGAGACTTTGTGAGGATGAATCCGCCTATCTTTCTCAGCTGTAGAATGGGAGAAGATCCCAAGAATTCTTGGATGAATTTTATAAGATAGTGGATGCTGTGGGAGTAACTTCTAGGGAGAAGGCGGAGTTGGCTTCCTACCAATTGAAAGATGTGGCCCAAGTGTGGTTCACTAAATGGAAAGCCAATAGGCCGATTGAAATGGGTCCTATAGAACGAGAGGAGTTTAAGAGAGCCTTCCTTAGCAAGTACTTTCCCTGTGAAAAGAGAGAGGTTAAGGTTGAGGAGTTTATAAGCCTTAGGCAACGAACTATAAGTGTGGAGGAGTATTCCTTCAAGTTTTCCCAATTTTTTAAGTATACTCCATCCTTGGTGTCTAACCCTAGAGATGAGATGAGTAGGTTTGTTACCGGTGTATCCGACCTACTCAAGGAATAGTATCGTACGCCGATGCTCCATTATGACATGAATATCTCTAGAGTTGTGGTGTATTCTCCAACTACTGAGGAGTCCAAGCTTAAGAGGGTGAATAGGGATCTGAAGAGGGATAGAACCGATGAGAAAGGTCAACCTATGTTTAATGGGGATGTGGTGTATTCATGGCTCTAGAGTGGGAGAAGATCCCCAAGAATTCTTGGATGAAGTTTATAAGATAGTGGATGCTATGGGAGTTACTTCTAGGGAGAAGGCGGAGTTGGCTTCCTACCAATTGAAAGATGTGGCCCAAGTGTGGTTCACTTAATGAAAAGCCAATAGGCCGGTTGAAGCGGGTCCTATAGAATGGGAAGAGTTTATGAGAGCTTTCCTTAGCAAGTACTTTCCTCGTGAGAAGAGAGAGGTTAAGTTTGAGGAGCTTACAAACCTTAGGCAAGGTGCTATGAGTGTGGAGGAGTATTTCTTGATGTTTACCGTATTGTCTAAGTATGCTCCATCCTTGGTGTCTAACCCTAGAGATGAGATGAGTAGGTTTTTACCGTTGTATCCGACCTAGTCAAGGAAGAGTGTCGTACGACGATGCTCCATGATGACATTAATATCTCTAGACTTGTGGTGTATGCTCAATCTATTGTGGAGTCCAAGCTTAAGAGGGTGAATAGGGATGTGAAGAGGGGTAGATTCGATGATCAAGGTTAACCTTGGTTTAAGAAGAGAGCTCCTAACCAAGATTCTTCAAGTGCTCCTAAGGTCAACCTAGAGAAATGTGGTGGTTCTCAATTTGCTAAGCCTGCTTGTAACAATTGTGGGAAGAAACATTTTGGGAAATGTCTAGCCGGTACTAGTGGGTGCTCGGGTTGTGGGAAGAATGACCACCAAGTGAAAGATTGTCCTACTCTTATGACTAGGGGAAGTGAGGCCAAACAAGCTACTTATGTTGGCCCGGATCCCAATGCTCCAAAGAAAAACCGTTTCTATGCACTTCAAGCCAATGGGGGTAAAAGGGAATATCCAGATGAAGGTGCCAGTAAGTTATAATTCCCATGTTGTTTTCATGATTAGCCTTAGTTGGGTTCTCCTTTAAGTGGGGAATGGTATGTTTAATAGTTAGGATTTTTAGAGTGTTGATGTCCTTATCTCTTTCCTTCTATTATATTCAAGCTTGAGACCTAATGCTCCTTGTAGATTGTTGTATGTCTTGCAGTCTTGTGTTAATTTGAGTTTCCATAGTCTCCATATGTTATGCATGTTTTCGTTGAATTCTTATTTAATGAGAAACTGAGTTTTCAAAAAAATTAATTTCGTCATGTTAAGGTGCATTTAGTTGAGTTGTCTATATACTTCATGAGGATAAATGTTGAACATGCTTAAATGTGTTCTTGAAATATTTGCATAATGATCTTTTATGAGAAAATTGCTTAAATGTGGTTAATGATGTTGTAATGAGAATGATGTGATTTGGAGAAGGAAGTTCCTCCAATATAATGAATAATGTGAAGTTTTGATTGCATAATGAGTTTGTAGATGTAGTTCCTACTTGCTTGAGCTTATTGATGTGGAGTTGATGTTTCCTCCTTGTTATGTGCTTTTATATTGATAATGATGAGTTATGATTGTTAGGCTTCTAGTTTCGAGTCATTTCACTTAATGTGTTTTAAGTGTCATTCGAGGACGAATGTTCCTAAGTGTGGGATAATGTAACGACTCGGAAAAGTGATAGGATGAACTAGAGCGTTGTCGTTTGGGTTAGTGTGAAGTTAGGTTGATGTTTACGCTGTTTTAGAACATAAATGGATCAAGGTAGAAGCCTAGGGTGCAACCAAGGGCCTAGGATAGCAAGATAGGGTGATGGAAGCGTAGTTCCTAGAGGGGCTGTTTGGCATGGGCTGTTTGAACGCTCAAGGGATTGGGCGAGTCTCCCTTGTGCCTTGTGTTCACTTAGTTGGCTGCCCTTTTGGCCCAGCTACTGGACAAAAGGGCGAGCAAAAGGGTAGCTCGCCAACTAGCTTGGCGTGTTGCCCTTTTCCCCCTCCAATTACCCATTTACCAGATCTTTGAGTGAGCCAATGGAACAAAAGGCGAGCCAAGGGTGCACATGGCGAGTCTCCTAGTGCACTTGGCGATCCCAAGTGTCCAAAGGCCGAGCTCAATCGGGCAAGGGGCAGAATGTTTAAGTTGAAACTTTAGGGTCCTTAGTTCTTTTCCAAAATTGACCCTATACTATTCTCTTTTCTTCCTAGAAACTATATAATCTTTTTATGACCTAATTCCTTTCATTTAAGTCACTCCTTTTAGAATTAAAAAGAAACCCATCTCCTATCAAATATTTCTCTCACTAGAAATCCTCCATTAGAGAAGACGAAGAAGAGAGCCATTGGAGCTAGGGTTTGACAATTTCAAGGTGGTTCTTCCTCAAATTTCTTGGGGAATCTTAGTAAAGGTATGGTGATCCTTCATCTAGGGTTAGTGTTCACCCTAGAGTCAATTTCAAATAAGTTTTCAAATCTTTCAAGTTCATGAAATTTCAAGGGTTTTATTCAATCTCATGGGTTCTTACATCAAACGTTTTCAAATGATAAACTCTGATTATATTTATGTTTAATTGATGATTAAAGTTGATTTAACTCCTTGAACCCATGATTCCCCTCAATTCCTAAATTGTGACTTATGAAGTGGGTTTGTTGATTATGAATGAATGATGATTCATTTATGTGTAGATTGATTTAGATTATTGATTTGTATCATTATCTATTTTTACTTATGGTGAATTGTTGGTGAACTGAGGAGTTGTGATCATAGCCTTGAAAGGGTAAGTTTGACCTAATTTCATGATAATGTAGATTTAAGCTTGAATTGTTGATCCGCTTGAAAGGTGGAGATATTTACTTACTATGTACAATGTGATCATGGCCTTGAACACATAGTTTGATGAATTTAATTATTATCATGTTATTGCATATGTGAGTGTATAATGTGAAGGACTTACATGTGCCTCAATGATAGAATGATGAACATGTACTCAATGTATTTGTGTTTGTATTGGAAGACTATTTCTCAATGTGACACTCATGAATGATAATGATGAATGTGAAGGGTTTCTATAATCTGAATGTTGAATCTAGAATTGGTAGGCTTAGGCATCCTCTTCTTGAATAATGAATGTATCTTGACTTAATGTGATAATGATCATGAATTGGTAGACCTAATGTTGGTAGCCCTTTCATAATTGATTAATGAATGAAGGTCCTCTAAATACATGAGTTTTGTCTTAAATAATTCTAATGAAGAATGTTGACCTATTGTCTAAATGAAATGATGAATGAGTTACTTAGTATGTTATGTTGAAATGTACAGGTTCTTGTCTATTGTAGCCTTGAGTAATGCCTAGGTGTGTATGAAGACATTGTATGGGTGGCCACTTCATAACTTACTTTGGTGTGTCTTAGGGTAACTTTAGCTAGAGATCCTAAGATGATGAAATATCTTACTTGACGAATACGCTTATGTGTTGTATGTGGTATTAGTTGAGCATGAATACTTGTAATGTAAAGCATGATAAATGGTCGGTTCACTTTGGTGACCTTAAGGTGGTCCCTTGGTGTGGATGGTGGTATGGGTTGCTAACCACACATTGTACAAGGTAGAGTTTGAGGTTTACTTGAAGTGGAGGTTCAAGGTAAAGGTAAATGTATATATATATATGTGTGTGTGATTGAGTTCAAATGTTAAATGTGACTTTTATGTTGGTTGTGACTTATATTATTCCTGTATTGTTCAAAGTTCATGAAGTTTTACCAAATGGCATAAAAGCATGACTTTCAACAAAATGTCCCCTTTTAGCATGTTTTTGCATGGTCATCATACTTACTAATTAATTGTGCTAACCCATTCTTCTTCTATGTTTTACTACAAGTGTAGGTTCCGGTAAGTGTTCGTTTCTAGCTTGAGTTGAAGTGCTTGGATAGAGTTTTCTTCCAAGACTTGGTATGTCCTCATAGTTTGAGGACAAGGACTCTTATGTTTCTAGTTTCATTATGTTTTAAGACTTTTGTTAAGACTCCATTGTAAAGGGCCGTGACCCTATCTTGTTAAAGTTTGTCTATGTTTGGCCATGTGAAACTTAGGATTTCCTCTACTTTATAAATGAGATTTTAATAGTTGGTTTTAAATAAGTTTTTAATCCCGCACTCTTTTCAAGTGTTTTACTCAATCTCATGGGTTCTTGCATCAAACGTTTTCAAATGATAAACTGTGATTATATTGATTTTTAATGGATGATTAATGATGATTTTACTCCTTGAACCCATGATTCCTCTCAATTCCTAAATTGTGACTTATGAAGTGGGTTTGTTGATTATGAATGAATGATGATGGATTTATGTGTAGATTGATATAGATTATTGATTTATATCATTATCTATTTTTACTTATGGTGAATTGTTGGTGAACTGAGGATTTGTGATCATAGCCTTGAAAGGGAAAGTTTGACCTAATTTCATGTTAATGTAGAATTGAGCTTGAATTGTTGATCCACTTGAAAGGTGGATGTGTTTACTTACTATGTACATTGTGATCATGGCCTTGAAGGCATAGTTTGATGAATTGAAGTATATCATGTTATTGTATATGTGAGTGTATAATGTGAAGGATTTACATGTGACTCAATAATAGAATGATGAACATGTACTCAATGTATTTGTGTTAGTATTGAAAGGCTATTTCTGAATGTGACACTCATGAAAGATAATGATGAATGTGAAGGGTTTCTATAATGTGAATGTTGAATCTATAATTGGTAGGCTTAAGGATCCTCTTCTTGAATAATGAATGTATCTTGGCTTAATGTCTTAATGATCATGAATCGGTAGACCTAATGTTGGTAGCCATTTATAATTGACTAATGAATGTGTTAATGCCTATTCCCATCATGTGAGATGTGCACTCTACTTACTTCATAGGTACTATAAAGTGTAGGTAGTAGTATGGGATACTATCTATACATTGCACGAGTAGGCTTTGAAGGTACTATAGTGAGTTCTCTAAGCCTAAATGGCTAATTAATGAAAGTCCTCTAAATGCATGAATTTGTCCTAAATGATTCTAATGAAGAATGTTGACCTATTATCTAAATGAAATAATGAATGAGTTGCTTATCATGTTATGTTGAAATGTAAAGAATTTTGTTTATTGTAGCCTTGAGGAATGCCTAGGTGTGTATGAAGAGGTTGTATGGACGGCCACTTCATATCTTTCCTAGGTGTGTCTTAGGGTAACTTTAGATAGAGATCCTAAGATGATGAAATTGTTTACTTGATGAATACACTTATGTGTTGTATGTTGGTACTAGTTGAGCATGAATACTTGTAATGTGAAGCATGATAAATGGTGGGTTCACTTTGGAAACCTTAATGTGGTACCTTGGTGTGGATGGTGGTATGGGATGCTATCCACACATTGCACAAGGGGTAGCTTGAGGGTTACTTGAAGTGGAGGTTCAAGGTAGAGGTAAAGGTATATATATGTGATTGAGTTCAAATGTTAAATTTGACTTGTATGTTGGTTGTGACTTATATTATGCCTCTATTGTTCAAAGTTCATGAAGTTTTACCAAATGGCATAAAATCATAACTTTCAACAAAATGTCCCCTTTTAGCATGTTTTTTTCATGGTCATCATACTTAGTACTTAATTGTGCTAACCCATTCTTCTTCTATGTTTTACTAGAAGTGTAGGTTCTGGCAAGTGATCGTTCCTAGATTGAATTGAAGTGCTTGGATAGAGTTTTCCTCCAAGACTTGGTATGTCCTCATTGTTCGAGGACAAGGACTCTTAGGTTTCTAGTTTTATTTTGTTTTAAGACTTTTTTTATGACTCGATTGTAAAGGGCCATGATCCTATCTTATTAAAGTTTGTCTAAGGATGGCCATGTGAGACTTAGTATTTCCGCTGCTTTATAATTGATATATTAATAGTTGGTTTTAAATAGGTTTTTAATTCCTCACTATTTTCTATAACAAATGTTATGAATGCTAAGAGGCTTGTATTAGACCTCTTGGAGTTCAAGTACGCCGTGTTATGACTAGGGGGTGCTCTCGGGTCGCGACACTAAGTACCCCTTTTTGGTCATCAAACATATGGATCATCTATTGATCTCATATTTAGCTAATCTTTCATAAACAAGGGAAATCACCTCAAGTCATATATGCCATTGAAGACCTTTCAAGCTACAATCCACAATAGAGATTCTCATATTTCATAATTTACATTACTCTTACTTACTCTTAAGACATGGGAACTCACCCCTCGATGTCTACTATAAAGGCTAATGTGTGTTCACCTCTTGCATTACTTCTATAGTCATAGGTATTCGCCTCCATAACTATTTTAGGAAATCATAGGTATTCTCCTCCATGCCCCTTCATGATATGATATATATATCGCATCCATATCATTTAATAAGGATCATAGGTATTCGCCTCCATGTCCAACATAGTGTGATATAGGTATTCGCCTCCACATCATTTAATAACGATCATATGTATTTGCCTCAATGATCAACATAAAGGCTAATAGGTAATCACATTTTGCCTTGCCTTAGGAGTCATATACATAAAGGGTAGTCATCTCACACTCCACATCACAATGCATGGGTAATAACCTCTTGTTTACTAATTTAGGAATATGGGACCTCACCTCATATCCTTCTCATTTAAAAGTCTTGGCTAATCACCTCTAGACTCATGTCATCATATAGTCCTTGGACTTAGATTCATTTTAGGTGAGCAAGCCTTTCAACCTAGAATCATTCCATGTGAGACAACCTTTCACATCATATCATATTCATGCATAGGGCTGTGTGTGAGAATATCCTTTCAACAACACAAAAACTTCATCGTAATCATAAAAACTTCACTCTCAAAGTATTCTTAAAGCATATACATAGATTTCATAAAACACACATAAATCTCAAACTTTACCTCCTTGAGGTCTACAACTTACTCTCAATCAACACATCTAGAACCCAAGCATTATACATGGATATCATCATAACTCAAGTGATTCTATCACTTCAAACATTCAAACATTCATGATGTAGATTAGGTAGGTAAAGTCCTTCCATAACAATTATATCTAATAGTCTACCATTATCATATAAGCTTTACTCTCAAAGCGTTATCATTCATAATTCAACAAATTAGCCTGACTCTCAAAGCCCTAAAAGTCAACATTCATAACTACAAGCTTTAGTCTCAAGCAATACTTTTCATAACCATCTCATAGACCTAAATCTCAAGGTATTCTACCTACATGCTTCATTCTTTACCAATTTCAATCATATATCGTCATATAGGCTTAAAGCCAACACTTACTCATCATGATTCAACATGTATACTTTGACCTCATTCAATTCATATCTATGTGCCCAAAATCTCAAGCAATCTACTATACATATTAAAACTAACTTGATTTGGAATATACCGAAATGACCCGCACTAGGCACCCTAGTGCCAGGAACCATGGTAGGCTCCACAGACGGTGGTTCCTACCACTAGCCGTGGTCCTGCCCTGGTCCTTGGGCAGTGGTTATGCCATGGTATCTTGGCCTCCAAAACTCTAAGGCATCTTCACGAGCATTCCCATGAGCCGTGTTTGTCACGCCTCAAATCCAATTAAGACAGACATGCACTAGATACCTTAAAGGCCCCAGAGAACCAACATGTAACCTGTGCTTACTATGCTTGTAACTATGACAATCTTGTGACAAGTTCACATAGGATGCAACGATACGAACTGACATAAGTAGACCAAAAACTTATATACAAAACTTGGCCTTCGAGGCCACAACTTGTTGAGATGAAACAGAACCATATACATAAGTCTACAAAGCCTCTAAAAGATAGAAATCCTTAGAGTAGGTCCAGACAGACCCTGCCTTACCCTTCACTACGATACAATACCAAAATGAATCTACCAAGGACTCAGTAAAGCTCCGAAGCAACCTGGAGCTCACCAAAAGTAGCTAAGCATTGTATGCTCCTATTGAGGAGGTGTACTAGCTGGAGTACATGTGCCTGCAACATGAAATGCAGCGTCCCCCGCGAGGGACGTCAGTACGAAAAAAATGTATTGAATATGTAAGGTAATAACATATATAAAATAAGAGTTCAAATGAAACCAATTAGCAATATATGTGTGCATAAATCAGAACAGAAGACCACCTCTGTTAACTCTTGTGGGATCATGTATGTTACATTCTTGTCTTTACCTTTCTGTGTGTTATGATCTTTATAAGGCATGTGATACGAATGACAACTGATCAGTGGTAGAAGAGGAAGACCCATGCTAGGCATTTTAACCCCTGAGATGCGGTCCTCATAATTACACAAATTTTGATCGTCTCATGCTAGGCTTTCTCCCTTGAGCTGCCACCCTTCTATACCAATTGGGATAGGCCTATGCTAGGCTTTCGCCCTAAGCTGCCACCCTTAATTATACAGATTGCTTTATTAAATAATATTTGAGATTGCTGTTTTGGTGGTCATAATCATTTTTGATATTTGGAACTATGGGCCAGTAGTAGAAGAGATGAAAATAATACTTCAAGGCAGTAACAATGACATAAGGAGCTATGTAACGTCAATGCATTACTTGTGAGCTTAAATGACACAATTGACTTCAACTGACTAGAGTACTGAACGTATAATTAAGTAATTCTATACACTTAGGAGAGGGGGAATATTGTTAGCTATTTGGATATCGTACGCTGCCACTATGTTTCCTGTACTAGGAATAGAACTTAGGAAATTCACTTATTGATATTAATCGCAAGTATCAGATTTCATGCCAAGGAATATGGAATCGAACAGCCCTACATACCTTATTTTCTGACCTATACAATGGTCACGATTTAGCCTCCCTTCTTGGGTGCTAATCTACAATGTAAGTCTTGATTAAGCTGATGTTAGCAGCTAATCACATTAAGGACAAAACAAAAACAGTAGCTAAACACTTGACGGAAAATAGGCCCATACAACCCTTACACAAATGGTGAACCACCACACCCTTTTTCTATACATTAATACAACTTCATACATCCTTTGCCAAGATACTCAAACTGCCCCCAACAACAATATACATAAGGCATCCACTATCAATCCCTAAATTTTTTCTATACATTAATACAACTTCATACATCCTTTGCCAAGATACTCAAACTGCCCCCAACAACAATATACATAAGGCAGTGACTATCAATCCCTAAAAATCTTTCAGCATAATAGGAGAATATTGACTCAAGGATTTATCACCATCCATTAGTTCTTTATAAATATATACCAAATTCTCCACCCCAAACCGGTATTTAAAAAGAGGCAAGAATGGGTAGTAGTCTTACCTTAGTTTCTAGAAATTTATCCTCTAAACTTGTACTTCAAGAACTGAAACTCTCCTTCAAACTTTTACTTGAAAAGGGGGTCAATACTCAAGAACCCAAGGTGTTTTAGGGCTGCTGATTGAGGCCAAGAGAGACCAAGAGAGAATCTTAAGAAATCTGAAAATTTTGCAAGTGAAAAATGGAGCAAAAGATCTGACCTTTATCGCTTTAAAAGGGAGGTGTAATGGCCGAGTTTCTTGGCCAATTTTAGGCCATATATTGTCAAGAAGGTGACCCACCTACTTGGCCTTTTAACTTGGGCCTTTTGGACTTAAGACTATTGGGCCTTGGCTGTCCATTTCCCCTTATTCTTCTACTCAACTTGGGCCTGATTAATGCAAGTAGGTGGTAGTGCACTTGGCCCAATTACATGGCCAAAAACAAAAAAAAGAGTCTTAGTAGGTGATGCACCTACTTGGTCCTTTGAACTCGTCAATAAGTCAAAATAGGTGATGTACCTACTAACTTAGTTAAGTCAAGAAAGCAGCTCACTTATTTTATTCCATTTTCTAACTATTAATCCCTTTTTCTTCAACTTAGCACTTAAATTTCAACTTTAAGCTCAATTACCACCTTACTACCTCTAGTGTAAATACTTCCGTCGGAGTTAACTTGCAGTACACATGCTGAAACATGCAAGGCGTTACATCACCTTCCGAGCTAGTTTAAACCAACACTATTCATATAAGAAGCACAGTCCCTCACCTATACTATAAGGCTATGTCAAGTATCACATGAATAGAACTAGCATACGCATAATACAGGTTGTTACAGTGTTCTTCACCACTGGCCGTTATCTGGCTCATGAAGGTAGGCCATTCTTGGGCAGCTCAAGGTAGGTACTTCCTTAGCCACCACGAGTCGTGGTCCTCACCATTGTCTGTGGTGGTGGTCGTGAAGTGGGGCAGTGTCTTGGCAATTTGGGTTGGCCTTGCCCATTTGCATTTGGTCTTTCCCTTTTACCTTGGCTCTTGTTTCCCTCACTCTTAGCCCTAGTTGGCATACTAAACTACGGGGTGTTACACTTGTATACTTAAACCAACCAAGAGGAGAGCAACAATGCCTACATTAAAAGGCCTCAAACAGGGCCATTTTGATACTAGAATGGTACCTATTATTGTACGCAAACTCAAACAAGGGAAAGAACTGTTCCCACTGACCTCCAAAATCTAAAACGCAAGACTGTAAGATGTCCTCAAGAACATAAATAGTACACTCTGACTGACCATTAGTTTATGGGTGAAATATTTTGCTAAAATGGACATTGGTGCCCAACTCATCCTGAAAAGACCTCTGCAATCTAGAAGTAAACTAAGCACCTGATCTAAGAAAATGGAGATAGGAACAGTATGAAGACAAACCACCTCACAAATGTAGATACAGGCTAATTGATGAGTGTGCGATTTTGACTCATTTAGGGCTTGATAATCATAGTTTTAGTTTTGTCGTTGCCTATCATATGCTCAAAACTGACGATTATGTGTTGATTTACAACTAGAAAGATAAAAGATCAAGGAAAGGACATTAACGGGCAAAAGAAAGAAGGAAAACAAGGCTGAAGATCGCCAAGGCCACTCGGTGATTCATCGAGTTTCCGTTAAGCTCACCTAAAGTTATAGTGTGCCAGCCATTGGACAAGAGAAACTAGCCGATGGAATGCCCTCTTTTACAACATTCTGATTGGATCGGTGAAGGAGTATCAGCCAACCTAATTTCACTAAACAATTAGTGAAGATGCAAGCAAAAAAGACGATGAAAACAGACAAGTGGTGCATCGCCGATCAGGTCAGCGAGCCTGACCTCAATCGCCTAATATCACAACACAAAGAGGGTGATGAAATCAAGCTAAAAAGTTGATGGAGAGGAGTGTTTGGCGCGTCGCTAACCTGGTCGGTGATGCTCGACTTATATCGCCGAATGACCCCAAAGGCAAAAATTTGGGAAGGTATAAACTGATTTTTAAAAAGAGAATAAATGTCCTAACATTGTTAGACTCCGGTTTTTTTATTGAAACATTGTTTTTCTATGTTTTTGAGTAGATTTGGAAGTTTGATTAGATTTTGAAAGTTGATTAGAAGTTTGTGAAGCCTCAAATTTCGTGACCCATCTTATGGAGAATATAATTGGTAATGTTTTTCTACTTTTCATAATAAAGGGGTAAAACCACAATTCTTGGGGGTGTGATTATGTGATTAATTGTCTCAATTAGCTTATGAGTGTTAGTAATTGTTGATTTGATTGTTATTTTGAAGTGGGTTTGATAGATAATTGAGTTTTAATTAATGAATTGTAGCTATCCATGCATTTCTAGTCTAGTTCTTTTTTCTTGCTCGAGAAACATGTTTTAGAGCTAAGGTTATCAATCTATAATTGTAGTGATTAGGTTGTTGCAAATTTAGCTCGAGAGAGTGAGTCTTAATTCGATCCTAAATATGTAGCTCGATAGAGTAGATATATTGAGGTTTAGGGCTGTCGTATGATGCTTGTTGGGATTCGAGAAAACTTAATTGTTCTTGATAGTTGATCGAGAGATGGTTATTACATCTAAAGCCTAGCATACCCACTAAGATTTAGCGACTTTCGGTATTTAGGAATCACCTGTATGAACAAATTGGAAATTAATCGATCACATCCCAAAGTATCCCTTTCTACTTGATTACTCCCCTGTTTTTTGTAGTTGTTAATTGACAAACCTTATCTCCTCATGTGACACTAGTTGTCAACCCCTTTGATTTACTTCATTGGTATCGATAATTTCTATTCCTATAACCGATTAGAACATTAATTTTATTTTGTATTTGAATTTTCTACTGTATCACTCCATGTGGGATCGACCCCAACTCTTTGTTGGGTTTCTACTAGATTTCGATCGCCTACACTTAGTATTGGATGAAGTGTAGTTGAGCGTTATCAAAAGTAGTGCCGCTGCAGGGGAGTGGTGGTTAGAATTCTCTTAGTAAAGTATAGTTGTGATCTAATCTTGTTTGTAGTTGGATCGACTTAGTTTATTTTTTGTTTGTTGTTGGCCGTTTGTGAACAGGTGACGAGATGAGTACGAATGGAAGTAATGGTAGAGAACTTGGACACCAAGATGACATTAGAAACTTGAATGATGTCAATAAGCCTCCATTGGGTAGTGTGGGTGCTATTCGTCTACCTCCGATTGAGGGAAATGTTGTATTCTTTGTGGCTAGCACGATGTTGCAACTATTGCAAATGAATGGTGTATTCCGAGGGTGGGATCATGAGAATCCCCATGACCATAAACGGAACTTTGTGGACGTGTGTGATTCATTCTCGCTCAATAACATCTCACAAGAATTAGTCTGACTCCAATTGTTTCCTTTTTCTTTAATGGGGAAGCAACCAAGAGGTTAGCAGATCTACCGAGAGAGTCTATTATGTCTTAGGGAAGAGCTTACCATGGCATTCAACACCAAATTTTTCCCACCCTCGAAGATGGTGAAGTTGAGGGACAATTTTTAAAACTTCAAGCGAGTAGACGATGAACCGATTCCTAAAACATGGCTGAGATTTTAGAAGTTGATGCTAGAGTATCCAACTCAAGGACTTCCAGGTTATGTGATACTACAATATTTTTACCGAAGTCTAGACTTACTCAACAAGGGGGTAGCTGACCAGCTGGTTCAAGGAGGGATAATGCTACAACCATTTGAAATAGCATCTTCTCTTCTTGACCAAGTGTCTCCATTGAATTTCAAGATGACAAAAGAACAAATTGAAAAAGAGAAAGAGCCGGATGAAAATATTAGCAAAATGATGTCCCAAATGGAGTTGTTGAGAAGATAGGTGATGGAGAGCGTTAATGAAAACAAAGAGGTGAAAAGAGTGTTTAGACCCGAGGAGGGTTCGTGCCCGAAATATTTCAAGTCGGGTGGGAATCAAGATTGGAACCCATTTATTGAAGATGAATGGAAAGGGTATAATCAAGATTGGACTGACCAAAATAACTTTTGGAGGAGAGAAGAAAATCATGGGGAGTATCACATGCAAACAAGTGATAGCCCAAGCTCTAGGGAGAGTAAATTAACTTCATGATTTAAAGGAATTTCGGTTGAGAGTGTATGAAAGTTCATCCCTGTTGTAACAACCCATATTCAAAAAGACCAAAATAGAAGATTTCAAGAAAATTGCAGGTGCCAGACCACGCCAGCCACCCACGGCCCATGGAATGGACCATGGACTGTAGTTGTGGTCCGTGGCTGGCCTACCCAAGTGAGTTCTGAGGGTCCACAACCACGACCTGACCAACGGACCGTTGGTCAGACCACAGTCCGTGGTTCGAACACCAAAGATCAAGTCTCTAACCACCAAACGATGGTCCACTAGGATGGGTTGTGGGTTAAACTACGGTCCATCGACTAGGTCTGTCGGTGGCTGTTGTGAGTTATTATTTCAGGGTTAGTTGGGTCTTTTCCTAATTAATTAGTTCATATACTATGTCGTTTTGCCTATGTCTAGTACCCCTATATAAAACTTTTAACCCCCAAATTTTCCACATTTATTTTATTCTTCCAAATTACCAAAACAAAACCAATTCCTCTAAAATATTCTCTCTCTAGAAACTTGAAGAAGAAGAAGAAGGAGGAGGATTCACCTAGGGTTTAATACTAAGGTTCCAATTTCTCCATCGAAGGAAAGCATTTGGGGTTAAGGTATGATAGTTTTCATCCATGCAGTTCCTAAATCTTTTTATTTCAATAGGTATAATACCCCAATTGAGTTAGGGTTTTCATCTACTTTCATGGGCTCTCTTTTATTATTGATTTAAATGAGTTAATTATGATCTTCTATGCATGAATTGATGAATTTCAATGCTTTTTGATGAATTCCCCTATGAACCCATGTTATCCCTATGTTTTCTAGTTATGAACCATATGTTAAGGGATTTTTTATCTTAAAGGAAGAGTTTTATGAAATTGAGCATGTATTGCTAGTTTTACATGTTTTTGAAGAGTTGATGATTGAAATTGGGTTTTGACCTCAAGGAGGTAAATTATGGACGTATGCATTGTTTTATGAAATCTATGCAAATGTTTTAAGTGTGCTTTGAGAGTAAAGTAACAATGATGATGTTGTGTTGTCAACGGATATTTTCACTAAACACATACTAGCATTATGTGAAAGGTTTTCTCACATAGGAAGGATTCTTAGGTTGGAAGGCTTTCTCACCTAATTGAATCGTAGACTAGGAGAAATCTCAATGAAACTACCTTGAATTGGTTGTCCAAGGTCACCTTTTCATGAGTAACAAAGTCAAGTAAGGAATGTCTATTATGTGGGAATTTATGCTTAGCAACGAGTAAAAATTGTTTATGAGATGGAAGCTCTCACGTAGTAGAATCCAGGTTTCCAAAGTATTCTCATGAGATGGAAGCCTTCACGAAGTAGAATCAAACTTTTTAGTCGAAATCTCCTTATCCCATAACTATGTGCCTACATAGGTTGATTAGTTACTAGATCCACTTAAGCTAGAAGTTTAAGGTTCTAACTTAGGCAAGTAGAACAACCTCTTTTCGGTGTGGAGTAGACACCGAATTCCATGTAATAGCTCACATGGTCTCATGTCGGTTTAGGCTATTTCCCACAAGTAATATTGAACTAAGGTTACTCAAGGAGTATAAAGTATGAGTTCAAAGATTTTAAAGAAGAAGATAGCTTGCATTGACCATAATTTATGATGTATGCTTTATAACTCCTATGATGTTTAACTTGGCCAATTGCATGTCATGAAATGAAATGTCCCTTTTTAGCATGTTTTAAATGTTTTATGCATGGCTATCATACTTGCTACATTTTTTTGTACTAACGCATACTCTTGCCTACATTTTCCCCAAATGTAGGGTCAGACGGATAGGTTTCCAAGTCTCGTGGCTAGTTGTTGAGTTCGTGATTTCCTGATCTTTGGTGAGTCCTCATGCATCGAGGATGGAGTTATTATTTAGTTTCTTTCTTGTATTTCCCTTTTGGACATGATGTATGGGCTAGGCCCAATTTCATTCTTTTGTATTATATTGCTATGTTGAGACGTGAGTTTAAACTTCTGCCTTTTGTTTTATAAAATTGTTTTTGACTTGGACTATTGTTTTACTCTTATTTTTCTATTTCTTATGTTATGATAGCCAAGTGTCTTGTATGGAGTCATTTGGGGTTCTATACACTAGGTTACATTTAGGGGGTACCCCTAGGTTGTGACAAACTTGGTAATCAGAGCACAAGGTTTAGAATGGTCCTAGGCTTTCTCATAAGCCACATCTAGTAGAGTCTTGTTCATTAGTGTGAAGCGCGCCACATTTATGAATGAGAGGCTACAAGATGATTTGGAAACTCCACTTCTTTCGTTATTCTTAAGTTGTGCGATAGAGTTTAACTCTATTAGGTCTCTCTCCTAATCCTTATTCTATGTCCTTCAGGATATTTCTACCCGAAGAGCTTATTTTAGAAGGAATGAGAGGGTGAATGAGGAACAAGAATCTCATCCCCAAGCAACTCAAGTTCCGGTTGATATACCGTGAGTTTACGGTATTTCTAGTACGTTTCACTTACGAGTTATGTGTGTCTAAGGCCCTTTTATATTGGTTTTGATGTGTTTTTAACATGTTTTGAAGGAAAGACGTTCAGGCGCGGAAGTGTAGAGACAGCTGAAATAAATGCAGAAGAAAGGCATTCAGGGAGGTGATCTACGGACTGTAGGTCCATTCACGGTCCGTAGGTGATGACCGTAGATCAGCAAGCAAGGCATGGGGGACAAATTAGGGAAATATGACCAAGTGTGGAACCACGACGTCTATTGACGGTCCGTAGATTGATCTACGGACCGTACTGTTGATCCGTAGAATGCTACTGCAAGGGTTCCAGTACCTGATTTTTGAAGATTCTAAGTGTGGATCTACGGAGGAGATTGACGGACCGTAGATCGATCTACGGTCCGTGCTGTTGGTCCGTCGTTTGCTTCAGAAAAGCTAATTTTTGGAAGCTGAAATATTTTCTAAGTCCTGACTGACGAAAGGGACTTACGGACCGTAGATCCAACGACGGTCCGTAAGTCAGTCTCGTGGATTGAAGACGCGTACCTGAACAAAACTTTCCTTAATTCGTTTCCCTTTTTATTTAGGAGTTGTTTTCTATAAATAGGACTTGTAAACCTCGTTTTTGGGGGGTTAGATATTATTATTCTAGTTTTACCTTGTGACTTTGGAGATTAAGTTGAAACCCTAGCTATTATTGATTTTCTACATTCGTTTGAAGATTTTGGCTTTGCAACTCAAGTTGAAATTCTGGGTTTATTATTCGTTCTACGTAAGTTCATGATTTCTTCATCTAATAGTATGAATTGTGTTCTTGCTATTATGGGTAACTAAAATTCACAACTAGGGTTGTGGGATCCATGACCGATTAACAAAGTATGAATAGTAACTAAGCAATTCTTGAATAGTGTTTTGCATGCATTATAATTCTTTCGTTTAAAAATCTTTTTAACGAGTGCACGCGTTAGAACTCGCCTTGTTGCTACTTGCCAGATCAAGGAGGTAATCAACAAGAAAAGAATTATCAACATAGATTTAGTGTGATACTATCTAATAGGCTAGTGTCGATTGGTGCGAAGTAATAACTAAGCCAAACATCGATATGATGTCTAATATGAGGAAAAGGTAAGGGTTAGTAAATTATACACACGTAGCAGGATCAAGGTGCGGGGTGAAATTCTCTAGATGCCGGACCAAGGATTTAGAGATACATAACTTATCACTTTGCGTGTAATACACTAGAAAAGGATTGTTGTTACTAGGATTGCTGCATTATGAGATTGTGGGGAACATGCATAGCCAAATTATTTCTCTTATCTTGATAACAACCAAAGTTGAGTTTGATTTCTGATTACTTAGTAAGATTTTAC
>NW_006239022.1:62600-62779 GCF_000226075.1 Solanum tuberosum
CAATATTGAACATTAGTCAAATATTTCCTAATTTTACTTTTTCTCTTTGATTTTGTCTCGCTCAGGTTCCGACTTTAGTGTATGCCAAGTCCACGGAGCCAAGGCGAACCACTTACTCCGTACGATCCAGAATTGAACAGAACTTTGCGAAGAATGAACAATCAAGGACTTCCAGTTAA
>NW_006239022.1:65402-67173 GCF_000226075.1 Solanum tuberosum
AATGCTAATAGAACGGATTGGTCAAGGAAGCTTGATGATGCTCTATGGGCATATCGCATTGCATACAAGACCCCCATAGGTATGTCTCCTTACCAACTTGTATATGGGAAGTCTTGTCATTTACCAGTAGAGCTAGAGCACAAGGCTATGTGGGCAATGAAGAAGTTAAATTTGGATTGGGGCACTGCATCTAATCAAAGGATCAATGACCTGAATGCACTTGATGAGTTTCGCCTAAAAGCCTATGGAAGTTCAGCCTTATACAAAGAGAAGATGAAGAGGTACCATGATCAAAGAATTGAAAATCGAGAATTTGTGGTTGGTGATCTTGTGCTGCTATTCAATTCTAGGTTGCGCCTATTTCCAGGCAAACTCAAGTTCAAGTGGACCGGGCAATTTTTGCTCACGAAAGTGCTCTCGTATGGAGCAGTTGAGCTTGAAAATAGGGATGGAACAAGTTTTGTGGTGAACGGGCAGAGGATCAAGATCTGTCTGGGAGATGCTGAAACTGTGCAAGAGGTGATTGAGGCCTACAATCATGATGAAGTCTGAGTAATCAAGACACCAGCGTCGTGCCGCGACGTTGAATCAAGCGCTGCTTGGGAGGCAACCCAAGATGTACAATCTGGCCAACGATAGGGTTCTGTTTTCCATTTAGTAGTTTAGCTTTCTTTGATTACTTGCGTCTTGGTATTAATGTAGGTAGGTGCTTCAGTGTTTTAGTTCTTAGTGTTGGCTAGAATTAGAAAAGGGTCCGTGTCTAAAAAGTGTCCAGAAAATGTAAAAAGAATAGCCTATTGGTTGCTACATGTGCAGGTACACCACGGAAAATCTGCAGAAAATGATCTGGTGGAGCGGTCTACGGAGCCCATTGACGGTCCGTCATTTGACTTATGAACCGTAGATGGTGTCCGTAGATCCCAGGTAAGTGGCTAAATTTTTCTGAAGTTTCAAGTGTATGAGTGATCTACGGTCCCGATCTACGGACCGTAGATTGACTCACGGACCGTAGACAGGGTCTCGTGAGTCCATACCTCAGGCTTTCTGACCCGACCCGGATTCCCCCATTTAAAAACCCTTTTGTTTTAAACCATTCCCATTCCCTCCATTACTCCCACAACCGTCTCTAACATTCCCTAACCTCCCCAAATCACCCCATAACTCCCCCATCATATCATTCCTTCCATAATTCCCCAACATCTCTTCCATTCTAAATACGACCCCTCCCATAATCTCACATAAAGAGACCGGTGTTTGGTCAGTAACGAAAAGATGACTCCTTGGTCTTGCTAAGCATAGTATCATCACGCAATCACCCCACTCCTTGTTGCTTGTAAGGTAATAGACTTTCTCTTCAGTTTGAATTTCGATTCATAGATTGAATATAGAGGGTCGGGAGTTGGGTCTTGACCTTGGGTAATTGTTAGATGAAATTGCATGTTAACTTGAATATTACAATGCCCTTGGAACGATAGATAATGATTGTATAGCATTAGTGTAATATCAATTTCTGTGATCGTAAATACTATATGCTAGTTTCGACTTAGGGTTCCACATCTAGTCTAAATTAATGGGTATAATAATCGGTCGGAATCTTAAGAATGACGAACTAACATATTTTAAGTTTGTAAATGTATGATGAGGTTGTGTTAGTTTTGAAAACAAAAGCAAAAAAAAATGCACTGATGGCTTCCACGATACCCCGTCTACAAACCGTAGATCCATCTACGAACCGTAGATCCATCTACGGACCGTAGATGAGGTTCGTAAC
>NW_006239022.1:67476-68194 GCF_000226075.1 Solanum tuberosum
ACCCCCGGAAGGTGCTTCCCGACGTAGTCACTGTCTCCCAGTCTGATGAGGAGCACACACTGATCGGGTAATCAACTGGGGCTGCTTCTAGTTCAGCGGGACCTATGTCCGAGTCCCAGTCTGCCCACTCTTCACAATCAGAGTCTGTCCAGGCTACAGGGTCCAATGCCAAATCATCCACAGGGTCTGGGGAGAATTACCAAGTAGCCTCGTCTGACGAGGCCACTAGCTCAGAGTCCATACCTGCACCAAGGAATGATGACCCCACTCCGGTAGCAGGCGAGCCAAATAGGTCGTGTGTCGACGGTCAATGGAAAATCTATCGGGATGCTAAGATGGTCAATGACAAACAAAAGATGGCCCGACTAATTCAAGAGGAGTGCAGAGTCCTCATAGGGAGCTTGCATACGGTTCCAGATATTCACTGGCTGTTCAAAGAGTTCAATGCTTCTTATGCTGCCACTCTCCGCGGTTCCATTTCCAAGCGGTCAAAGCCAATAGCTCAAGCTCCGCTCATTTCCACCCTGGTTCGAGGGTGTCCGGTGGACATTTCACCCGCTACTATTAGTCGTTTTCTCTACGGTCCTACCACGGGGCACTCTTGGTCTACCAACACGTCAGAGTTTGATTACCGCTGGGACATCGTGCGGAGTGGTGTTTTTCAGAGTAATGCTGAGCAGTGAGAGGCTGTTATACTATGGCTGGCCAGGTACATTGC
>NW_006239022.1:68294-68390 GCF_000226075.1 Solanum tuberosum
GTTATTTTTATATGGAGAAATGGAGAAAATCGCGTCTAGTAGTGCATATATTTTTAAAAAAGCGACGGACAACGTCTCTATGTCCGTCGCTTTTTA
>NW_006239022.1:68561-68862 GCF_000226075.1 Solanum tuberosum
GCTAATTTATAAAATAATTAAACAATTAAAATTAATAAAAAGCGACGGACGGCGTGACTTTTTTTAAAACAATAAATAATTATTTTTAATAAAAACCGACGGACTCCGTCACTATCTATATAAAATAATTAATTAGCAAAAATACCCGAAAAAAAAGCGACGGACTAAGCGATACCATCCGTCACTTTTAACAAAAAAATTTTTTAAAAAATTTAATTAAAAAGCGACGGACTAAGAGACGCTGTCCGTCGCTTTTTAAAAATGTTTGACTAGATATTTTGACCAAAAAGCGACGGACTAA
>NW_006239022.1:69064-81876 GCF_000226075.1 Solanum tuberosum
AATTTATTTTATTTTATTAATTAATTTTTTAAAAAAGCGACGGACGGCATCTCTTAGACCGTCGCTTTTTAGGAGCGATGTTGTCCGTCGCTTTTTCTTCCGTCGTTTTTTAGCAGTTTTTTAGTAGTGGGTAAGGGTTAGTAAATTATACACACGTAGCCGGACCAAGGTGCGGGGTGAAATTCTCTAGATGCCAGACCAAGGATTTAGAGATACCTAACTTATCACTTTGCATGTAATACACTAGAAAAGGATTGCTGTTACTAGGATTGCTGCGTTATGAGATTGTTGGGGAACACGTATACCCTAGTTATTTCTCTTATCTTGATAACAACCTAAGTTGAGTTTGATTAGTGATTACTTATTAAGTTCTTACTATTTGTTTTACACAAACACAACCCCCCTTTTATTACCTGTTTCTGGAAATAATTTGACTAATTGAATATAATTATTAGTTAAAGTAAAGTCTAAACCATTTTCCTTGTGGGATCGATCCCAACCTACATGTTGGGTTCTTTACTTGATAACGATCGCTTATACTTCTGTAAGGAGGTGTAATTTGAGCGTATCACCGGTCGATCCTTTGGCTGGGCATATTTCTAATGCGAAGTTTAGGGTTGCTTTTCAAGTATTGCTTCAAGTGGTTACAGCCCAAGCCAATATGGAGGTTGTGGTTCCCGCAAGCTCAAATGTGAATTTAGCGGTTTCAAGGGTGAGGGACTTCACAAGGATGAATCCTCCAGAGTTTCATGGTTCTAAAAGTTGAGGTAGATCCTTAAGAGTTTATCGATGAGGTTTATAAGATTTTGATGATCACGGGAGTTATGTCGGTGGAAAAGGCAGAGTTGGGCACTTACCAATTAAAAGGTGTGGCTCAAGTGTGGTATAACCAATGGAAATAAGGGAGACCTAAAGATGCGGGTCCTCTTGATTGGGAGAAATTTAAGATCGCGTTTCTTGATAGATTCTTTCCCCTCGAGATGAGGGAAACTAAGGTGCTAGAGTTCGTTAGCCTTCGAAAAGGGGGTATTAGTGTGCGAGAATATGCTCTAAAGTTCTCTCATGACCCAAGAGCACCCCCTAGTCGTAACACGGTGTACTCGACCCCAAATGGGTCTTATACAAGCCTCATAACATTCGTTCATAGCATAGGTAATAAAATAGTGCGGAATTAAAACTTTTCATTTAAAACCATACTATTCAAAACATTCATTTAACAATCTTTCAAAAAGACACAACGAAAGTCTAAGTCTCACATGGCCATCCTAGACACAATCTCAAAACATATTAGGGACACGACCCTTTAAAATCGAAAACTACTAAATGTCTATTACATGAAATAAAGAGAAACTTTTAAACACTTGTCCTCGATCTATGAGGACATACCACTTGATCTTGGAGGAATAGCAATCCAAGCACTTCAATCTAGAGTAAGCAATCACTTGCCGGAACCTACACTTGAGTAAAAATAAAAGAATATGGGTTAGCACACAAAAATGTACTAAGTATGATGACCATGAAAAAACATACTTTAAAAGGGACATTTTTGTTGGAAACCATGCATTATGTCACTTTTTAGAAATATCACATACAATAGCATAAGAGACATACAATACAAGTATAATCATCATGCAAGTCATAATACCACATTTAGACAAATCATCATGTAACCCGTTACCTTTACCTTAGACTTCCACTTTAAGCAACCCTCATTCTATACCTTATGCAATGCATGGATGGCGTCCCATACCACCATCCACACCAACGTACCATATTAAGGTCACCAAAAGTGAACTTACCATTCCTTCCTTTTCACACTACAAGAAAAATAGTCTCTAAGAAAGAGAAATCTTGTCCCTAAAAGTCCCAATCTAGTCCCTAATAGGCCTTTGAGACTTGAAAAAGTTGGTCGCCACTCATCCTAGTAGCTTCTGATGCTATTGTTCAACAACGACGAGTTTCAATATCCGATCGTGAAATGGTGTTGGGACAGGAAAGAAATCCGGTCGCCTCTGCCGTTTTAGAGACCACAATTCTGGTCTCAAATACTTTTTAAGTACCTTAGAAAAAGCTTATTTCAGGTCGTTAAACCTCTTTAGGGACCATCAACAACTGGTCCTAGAATAGCTTTTGCGACGAGCAATGACCTAGTCCTAGAAACAATTTGGAGACGAGTAACAACTTGATCCTAGAATAGATTTACCAATGATCAATTACCCAGTCCTTGAATAATTTAGCGACGTTCAATGACCTGGTCCTAAAATAGATTTAGTGACGATCAAGTTATTCTAGTCCTAGATATATCATTAGAGACGAGCAACATTTCATATCTTAGATTGACCTTTAGGGACGAGCAATAATATTGGTCTTTAACTGACCACCAATGGTCCTAGAGCAATTGATGTCACTAGAATAATTATCATCCACAAATATTATTTTGTTACTAAAAATTTCTATACAAAAAGATGATATAAATATATATAAAAGTCACAAGAAGATAGAGATCAAGAGTGTATGATTAATTACAATAAATTGGCTAACATCCCATGATTTTAGTTTCAATATTTGCTTAATAAAATAACATAGCTAATATCCGAGCATCCGAGCTATACTATAATATCATGTTTTGCAAAACACAAATTCGTACTAAACTAATAAGGAGCTCGCGCATCAACAAAAGCTTGGCAAAAAGTTAAAAGTTTTAATCTTCAATTCATGGAGTGTTGTCTAGAAACATCAACAAAAGCTGCAAGAAGATAAGAAAAATCAATTAGAAAAACTTTGAGATGCATTAACCAAGTTCAAAAATCTATTTTCAAGAACTACAACTAAATGGAATCTGGTAGACAATAGATACTAATGAAATGATTAATTTTTATTAGTTTTTTACTAATAGTAGCTATGGTTTAGAAAAATCACCCTCCTACACTTTTCTCTCCGTACGTATTTTATACGTTAATCTACAACAATCATTTCCTAGAGAGTTAACAACACGCTCCGCCCTATGGAGCCACCGTACAAGCTCCATCAACTCGTGCTACTTCTCGGGTGAGAGTTCTGCCAGGTTCGACCATATTGAGGGATCAATGAGGCTAACGAGGAGGAGGATAAAAAGAACAAATTTGTCAATATAATTGAGGGGGAAGCTGAACAAAGCAACTAGAGCTAGAAAAAAAAGAGTTCATAGAGATATCTACTTGCGAAGAAAATGGAAAAGTCAATGAGGTCAAAGAGGAAAAAGAGGCTGAGAACTATAAGGAGGGATATAGTTATACATAACTCACTATTCTTAATAAAGAAATTGCTAAATTGGCTGCCCAAGAAGCTGTCGTTGCTGCTCCTAAGCTTATTGTTATGTCTCCTAAGCTGATGGCAATCAAAGTTCAAAATCTTTAAAACGTCTTCGAAAGAAGATGAAAAAGAAGCTGAAAATAGCTAAGAAGAAGAATCATGGCAAGGGAAAGATCGAGAGGAAGAATGTTTGATTGCAGTATATTCTTTAAGCTGATAGATGTCTTGTTACTTACTATTGAAAGTCCCTCCCATATTCTCTCCTTAATTCATGATCTTACATTGTAGTATTATCTTGGAACTTGAGCATGTGAGTGGATCATACTCATACAAATTTTGTTTGTGTGCTGTCAGAATGAAGCCTGAAGTTCTTAAATTTGTTTACAAAATAGATCGTCTTATACATTTACCTTTTATAGTTTGTTGGAACATGCTAAACTTGCCTGGAAATATGAAGATGTAGACTGTAATCCAACAATGTTAAGATGTTTTAGTTTTCGGATGAAGTTGAGGTGGGAAACATAAAAAAAATTTGAGGGGGAAGTTTGTGCCAACAGGAGAATGACACAGTTCATGATAACCAGACCATGGCTAGGAGATTTTCAGCTAACAAATTACTCTCAGTAACACTTGCAAAGGGAATTAAGCTAACAGATTACTCTCAGTAACACTTGCACAAAAAAAACCAAGGTCATGTTCAAACTGGCTATCTCTAGCATAAAAAAAAAAGAAACAAAGACAACATAAACATGATCACGACAAGGAAGAGGAAACAGAAAAATAACAAACTCCTGAGTCAGAAAGTGAGTGGCAACCAAATGGACATACTGAGGCAGAAAGCAACAATAATTAGCTGAATTACAGTGATACCAAGCTAAAACTAGCTATCTTTCTAAAATCTCTGAGGAAAAAATCGAAAATACCTATCCAAATAAAGAATTTGTCGAAAATGAGCAGCCGAGAATTAATCATATAAGCAAGTCTACTAGCTTAGTTATTAAGATTAACAATCAAAAACATCTATAGTTAGTGATGGAGTTGAACAGTGAGCATGTTGTTGATCAATCCCTCGTCCTCCAGACAATAATTCGAAAGATACTTTCAACCGTAAAAAGGACATAGATCTCACTACATCCAGTTCAACTATTTCCAACATAAAAGTATACTTTTAATTACTTGTTCAGCAGAAAATATTGGTCATTCAGTTGAAATGGGCGATGTTGCGGGTGGGACATGTGATTGGTGAATTGTCTTATCCTTCACATATTTAACATGCAGGTAACCTCTCCATTTGTTCCATAGCTCATTCATCCTTCCGAAGACATGATCACGATGATCATTCATGTCAACACCTTCAAATTTATTATATAATAATCGAAACATGAATTGAGTTATTACAAACAGAGAAGTAACAACAAAGGACAACAAGATGAAAAAAAACTCTGCTTCTAGTAGAACAAGCAAAGCTTCTATATTAAACAAGATAAAAATACAGGGAAGTCTAGTGAACTATAGTTCTTCTACAATCCTAAGTCTATTAAGATGTGGACTCTGTAAGGTTACAAAGTACTTTCCTCTTTTTTTAGCTAAGATCAACTGGTGGGTTATGTAGAGAAGGGTGAAGACTTTTCATTTAAGTTTTAAGAAAAAATAGTCCTGTTTTCTCCTCCATAATTCATGGTTCAACATCTATCATGTGACAATCTATAGTGTAGGTTCATGTGATACATATTTGGTCAACAAGGACAACAGTTCCATGAAACAACATAGAATCCAACTGAAATAACATATTTTGAACTTGACAGAAATAGAAGAATTGTTTAAATAACAGAGAGTTCTCTTTAATTCAGTGTTCTTTAACAAGATCTATTGTCCTTTGAAAGTAAGTCACAAATTTTGTGGAAATACAAGATCATCTATTTAGTAAATAAAAGGTTTTAATAAGATGTACATTTATTACCTCAACTGCAGCCCACATGTCATCCAATTTTTCTTGCTTAATATCATCCCAAGATGATATCTTCAATGGGCAAATATTACGATCACGAACAATTTTTTCCAAATGCCTCAAAAACAGATTGATGTTTTTTCCAACCGTTCGATTATTGTAAAAGGTTACTTTCAGCTTTTGTCCATTTTCAAGTGAAGTAACTTCTTTGCACTTGTTTCTCCCGCGTATTTTTTCTTTCTTTCTATGATTAAATGAACCTATAATTGCATAATTTGGTAAAACTATAGCAATAAAAATTCAGTTTTTTAAGTTAATAACATACGAGTTCAAAATATCATACCTTTTTCAGCTGATTGAGAGTGTTTCATAACTTGATCAGTAGATGGAGGCAATGTTTCATTAGTTTGCATATCCTCTTACTGAAGAACCAATCTATAAACTGTTTGCATTTCTTGACGAGAAAACGTGGTAGAATTCAACCTTGTTCTTTTAGAAGGAGTTTGCATTTTTGATTAGCATATAAAGTACTCTTGTTCAATGCTCCCACATCATATTAAGAAACCCCTAAAGAGGAGCTCAATGATCCATGTCTTTGCTCTAGTCTCTTTCCTATAGAACCTGAAGTAAAAATATTTTTGAAGAACAAGAAGCAACACTAGTACACACAAGTAGCTGAAACAAACTTACTTTTTTCAACTTTTTGAGTGTATTGCTTAACTTGATTAGTGGATGCAAGAGTCAGAGTATCCATTGCTTACAAGGAGCCATAACCTTGAAAATTACAGACAAATTATTTTTAAAAATATAAAGAATAAGAAAAACAATAAGATCTACAAAACTTGTAACAATCAGATTCACCATGAAATTAACAAAGTGGATGATACATTGTCTTCTTTAGAACATAATTGAAACCAAGTTCACATATACACTAACTTCAACATACTCCCAAAAGAAATCAAGGGACTTTTGAATATGAATAGATGGAAAGTTTTCTCGGTAAGAACACAAAGAAGAAGACCTGCTAAGCTGAATTTTTATCCTCAATACTAATATTTTAAATTGTTGGAGGAATATGTAACTTATCTAGATATTATTCTTCATGTTGCATTTAACATGTTTTAACATTAGATAAGATAAATGGAATATCAATTCTCTTATGTGGAAGCTTATTTTATATCTCGCTCAAATCACTTGTAACTTTTTTGGGTTCCAAAGATGAAGGAAACACAATTTGTTGATAAAAAAATATACAATCAAATGGCACAATGAAAAATAAAAGATTATATACTAACTTGTAATTAAGATGCAAGTTCTTGAAACATGTATACATGATTCCTTTTAGCCTACCAAAGATTAAAGTAAGTACTTACATGAAATAGTCACTTCTGATTAAAAAAATCTTGTTGGTGGTTGGTTTAAGATCATAACTTTTCGTATGTTCTTAAAATGTATTAGGATTCATGTGCCATGCTATATATTTCCGTATATACAAACACTCTGATTTCTCAAAGTGCTAAAGTTGTAACAGATAGCACATCAGGAAACAGAAAGACCTACACATTTATTAGATTATGGGATGAGAGCGAGAAGTTACATGCTATGACTAAGATGAATGGAAAGATTTGCTCCACTAGGCTCATGTGCATTTGTCCTGAAGCTAACAAGAAGAATGTTGGTGGATAGATGCAAGCTTCATATCAATGTACTAGAACTCAAAATGAACATGAGCCTAATACGACTAATTTGTTGGAAACTTGGATACCAATAACCTAACAGATGATCACTTCAGGGAGGTTTCTGGAAACTATATGTAAGAGTATCACTAGGCGATCGTTGTGGTTTTGTTCAATAGTTCAGGACAATTTACTAGCATCATTTATTATTTCGAAATGAGTGACTCGCAGTCTCAAAGTAATGCACACAGAAAGAACTAAAAAAATTAGAAATCGCTAATCTTAAGGTAATTTGATTCGATAACAAAATTATAAATCGCTAATCTTAAACTAACAAAAGAAACAGTAAATTTATATAAATTTGAACATGGATTACAGGAATAACAAGAGCCTCACTCTCTCTAGGTGACCTTCTGCTTAAGGTAATTTGATCCGGTAAGATAAGATGGGAGGAAGTTCAGTCAGTGATGATTGGGAGGTTATTGCAAATGAAGCTCAGACAATACTTATGATTGGGTGTAGAGGTGAAGGAAAAAGTGCCACAAACAATAGCATTCATGGTAGAAATGCATTCCAATTGAGGTCTAGCTCTGGTGGTGTTACAAGTGCTTGTGAGATTCAGAGAACTCGATTAGAAGATGGGAAGATACTTGATGTGATCGATACCCCTGGATTTGATTTTAATGTTGAATCTGTATTAGTTGTAAATGAAATTGGTAAATGCATTGATTTGGCCGATAATGGTGTCCACGCTATTCTTTTTCTTTTTCTGTATGAACTAGCTTTTCAAAAGAAGAACAGGCTGTTATCTAGTACTTTAAGAAGCTCATTGGGACCAAAATTAGTGATTACATGATTGTGGTCTACACTGGAGGGGATAAGCTCGAAAATAATGACTCTTTGAATGATCACTTAGATTGTTCCCACCCTGAGGATTTAAAGGAAGCTCTTAAGATGTGTGGGTATAGACAAGTGCTTTTCAACAATAAACATAAGATTCAGCAAAGTAAGCTGAACGATTGAGGGAACTTATTTTCAACAACTGGTGGAAAACCATATACAAGTGAATTATATGAGGAAGTAAAGAAGATGAAGTTTCGTAATGACTCATTGGAGGTTAGTTCTTTGCTCGGATATTTAAAGCAAGGGGTAGCTGATGAGTTGAAGGAACAACTGCCGAGATTCTCTTTCAAGGAGCAACATAGGAGAATAACTGAAATATTTGAATCTAAGATGAACAATACCATGCATAGTCTTGAAAAGCAGTTGGAGGAGGAGCGTACTTCTCGGTTAGAGGCAGAAAGCAAAATTCGTGAATTGAAAGATAGCTTTGATCAATTGCTGACATATACTGTGTGGATTGCAACGAGGTATTCGGCTGGAAGTATCAACAAGCTGTTGAGCCATCGCAGAAGTACAAGGAAGGGAAATTTTGTACTCGAGCTATGCAAAATTGCTGACATATACTATGTCGATTGCAACGAGGTATTGCACTGGAAGTATGAACAAGCTGTTGAGCCATTGCAGAAGTACAAGGAAGGGAAATTCATACTCGAGCTATGCAAAATTTCTGACTTATACTCTGTGGATTACAACGAGGTATTGTGCTGGAAGTATGAACAAGCTGTTGAGCCATTACAGAAGTACAAGGAAGAGAAATTCGTACTGGAGGTATGCAAAATTGTTAAAGACAATTGGTAACTAATATTCATATTCTTTTTTATTTTACATATCAGTACTTTGAAGCTTGTTTTTTTCCTATCTTGGAGCTTTCACTCTACCTAACTTTCCATCAGAATTATCAACATCCGTATTGTCACTTTCGTTTCACGTTATAACATCTTTTCTTCCTCATTAAAAAATAGGAAAAAGAATTTAGTCGAAACTTTTTTAAATGTACATAACAGTTTCAACAGGAATAACAAAACAAGTCCTTATTTGGCTCGCAAAGCATCGAAACACTAGTTATCTAAAACTAAATAATGAAATCAGAAAATCAGATTATCTATTAGAAATCTCAACCCAATAATGTTTTCACTGATTGTACAAAAAAATAAGACAAGATTAAGAAATCAGTAACCTTGAAAAGATGAGAAACAAGAAGGGCATCTTCAATACAACAAGTAAAAACGTTATCAAACAAACTTCTGGAAAAAAAAACAGAGCAACCAACCTATAAGTCTGCTGCATGCGATGAAATTTTAGCCTCAACAGAGAAACAATGGTACTTGCTTCGATTTTAGGGTAGAGCTGCGACAAAAATAAAGAAATCAGTAACCTTGAAAAGATGAAAAAGAAGAAGCGCAACTTCAATACAACAAGTATAAACGTTATCAAAAAAACTTCTGGAAAAAACAGAGCAACAAACTTGTAAGTCTGCTGCTTGCAATGAAATTTTACCTTCAACAGAGGAACGATGGTAGTTGCTTCGATTTTAGGGCAGAGCTGCGACAACAATAAAGTTTCAACGTTGACATTAGGGTAGAAAATTTCGACCGAAGAGAGAACTAGCTTGGGTAACTTTGCGACAAGCTGCGCTATATTTTTGAGAAGACAAAACGCTCCTTTTCTTTATTTTTTACTTTCAACATAAAAAAATTGGCGCCTATGTTTTTGTTAAAATAACTTTTGTATTATATTAATTTAGTATTATGTTTGGGGGAAATATCTCCAGCTCAAAGACCATCAATTACCATTTGGGACTAGTTATAAATTCTTTCGGGACCAAATTTAATACTTTCGCAATAAACTATACAAATAAGCACTAGAATATAATCTCGTCCCAATAGATATACTTTTAGAGAGAAGATTATTAGGCCGTCCCTAAATATTGGTCTTAAATAAGGGTTTTTCTTGTACTGTCACCTTTACACAATATCCATACGTAAGAGACATAACATTTCATAAACACATGACAAGGGAAAAATAAATCATAATATAACCCAAGTATAGCATGCATATCACATTAAGCATCTATGAGTCAACATTCTTCAATTACTTCATGTAGAGGACTTTCATACATTAGTCATTTAGACTTAGAGAACTCACTATGACACTATCAAAGCCTACTCGTGCAATGTATAGATGGCATCCCATACTACCACCTACACTTCATAGAACCTCTCAAGAATCCATAATGCACATCTCACATAAAGGGAATAAGCATTTAACCGACATAGACCATACAAGCTAGACATGGAATCTGGTGTCCTATAGCCTCACACCGTAAAGAGGTGTTCCACTTGCTTAAGGTAGAACGATAACATTAGCTAGGATGGTATCCGCTAGCCAATATCCTATGTGAGCATATAGTTATGGGATAGGAAGATGTTTCTTGGAACTCTAACTTAACATGGGGAGAGTTTCCATCTAACAATATCCACTCGGTGCTTAGCCTACATTCCCATAGATTAATTAATTCACATTACATTAGTGTACTAGGGAGGAATGCCATAGGCCTATCGATCCATGATACATCATTACACAAGGAAGGAATGCTATAAGCCTATAGATCCATGGTCCCTTATTACATTCTTTACTCATGAACAGAATGCCACTAGCCTATCGATTCATGGTACATCAACTCATTAAGAAAGGAATGCCACTAGCCTATCGATTCTAGAGTATTCATTACATTAGATCATTTATGAAAAGAATACCTTAAGCCTATCAATTCATATCCATCAAGTCAAGACACATTCATTATCCATATATGCAAAGAATGCCATAGCCTATCGATTTATACTCATCAAGTCAAGACACATTCATTATATAAGAAAATGATGCATGAGCCTACCAATTCTAGATTCAACATTCGCTATAGAAACACTTCACATTCCATCATCATCATTTATGAGTGTCAATTGAGAATATACTATTATCAACAACAAAATTACATCGTATACATGATCAACATTCTATCTTTGAAATCACATACAACTCCTTCACATCACATTCACATATACAATATTATGATAATACTTCAATTCCTCAAACTATGCCTTCAAGGCCATGATCACAATATACATAGCAAGTAAACACCTCCACTTTTTAAGTGGATCAACAATTCAAGCACAATTCTAATTCAACAAGTAATTAGGTCAAACTTATGCTTTCAATGCTATAATCACAAATCCTCATTTCACCAAAAATTAACCATAATTAGGCATAGATGATGATACAATTCAATAATCTAAATTAACCTAGGCATAAATCCATCGACATTCATTCATTATCAACAAACCCACTTCATAAGGTACAATTTAAAAATTGAGAAGAATCATGGGTTCATAGAGTATTTCCATCATAAATCATCAATTAAAAACCTGTAAAATCAATATATGGCGTTAAAAGCCATTTGAAATCTTTTGAAGAAAGAACCCAAGAGATTGAGTAAAACCCTTGATTTTTCATGAACTTGAAAACTTCTTCGAAATTGACTCTAGGGTGAAAGCTAGCCCTAGATGAAGGATCACCATACCTTTACTAAGATTCCTGAAGAAATTTGATGAAGAAACACCTTGAATCCAACCCTAGCTCCCACTTTTTCTACTTCCTTGAGTTAGAGAGAAAAATATTGAGAGAGGAAGAACTTTGGGGTATTGATTTGGGTCTTTTGAATAATGGGGTAAAATAGTTGTTTTAAGACTTTAAACTATTTATATTTATGATATAAACCATTTAAAATCAACCCCACTTAAATTATAATAAAAGGGAAATTACTTAAAACTCCTAAATTTGGGCAGCCCCGTTAGGGACCACGCCCAACTTCACTGCTCGTGAAGGGGGACCATGGCCCGTGGTCCCTAGGAAGTGAACCTCTTTTGCCTGGACAAGCCCCAAGATGCTAAGGCATCTTCACGAACCACTTCACGGTCCGTGGTCAAGACCATTGGCCGTGAAAGTGGTTGTGGACTTGGGGCAGTAGTTTGGCTTCAAGGCCTTACCCCCCAAGTGCCTAAGTGATCTTCACGGACCACTTCACGGTCCGTGGTCAAGACAACTGGCCGTGAAAGTGGCAGTGGTCATGAGGCAGTTGATACGCTCAAATTACACCTCCCTAAAGAAGCATAAGCGGTCGTTATCAAGTAAAGAACCCAACTTGTAGGTTGGGGTCTATTCCACGAGGAAAATGGTTTAGACTTTAATTTAACCAACAATTATATTCGATTAGTCAAATTACTTCCAGAAACAAGTAATAAAAAGGGGGATTTTTGTGAAACAAATTGAAACAATTTAATAAGTAATCAGTAATCAAAACTCAATTTTGGTTGTTATCAAGATGAGAGAAATAACTAGGGTATACGTGTTCCCCACAAGCTCATAACGCAGTAATCCTAGTAATAGCAATCCTTTACTAGTGTACTACATGCAAAGTGATAAGTTAGGTATCTCTAAATCCTTGGTCCGGCATCTAGAGAATTTCACCCCGCACCTTGGTCCAGCTATGTGTGTATAATTTACTAACCCTTACCTTTACCTCATATTAGACATCATAATCGATGTTTGGCTTAGTTATTACTTCGCACCAATCGACACTAGCCTATTAGATAGTATCACACTAAATCTATGTTGATAATTCTTTTCTTGTTGATTACTTCCTTGGTCCGGCAGGTAGCAACAAGGAGAGTTCTAATGCATGCACTCGTTAAAAAGACTTTTGAAAGAAAGAATTATCAATGCATGCAAAACACAATTAAGGAATTGCTTATTTACTATTCATACTTTGTTAATCGATCATGGTTCCCACAACCCTAGTTGTGAATTTAGTTACTCATATTGGCAAGAACACAATTCATAATTGTAGATGAAGAAATCATGAACTTACGTAGAGAGAATAATAAACCCAGAAATTTTACTTGAATTGCAAAGTCAAAATCTTCAAAACACACTTAGGA
>NW_006239022.1:81954-82053 GCF_000226075.1 Solanum tuberosum
ATTTCAGCTTCCAAAAATCAGCTTCTCTGAAGCAAACGACGGACTTGCAGTATGGACCTTCGGATCAAACCATGACACAGATCGACCAACTGACACACA
>NW_006239022.1:82606-85396 GCF_000226075.1 Solanum tuberosum
TTTCATACCCTTTTTTCTTTCAGTTTCCTCTTTCATAGCCACCCTCAACTTATGGATTTTCCATTAGTTGAGGTGCACAATACCCGATATCGGGTCAGGGCCAAGATTGAATTTACTTTTTATATTAGTCACCCTCAATTTAGGCTTTTGGCCTAAATTGAAGTGCACATGTCAAAGTAGGGACCGGGGCCAACATAGTAGATTATGGGAAGGTGAGTTCGGGGTTTAGAAAGAAATGGTTTAATTTTAGGCTTAAAGTTTTTTTTTGGATCAAAGGGAGCATTTATTTCATTTGGTTGAATCCTTCTTTTAGGCAATTTGTGGAGTTTTCATAACAATGGCCTATGATGACTTCCTAACCTCTAGATTGAATTGTCTTAGCAGGACTAACCGGGCAAGTTCTAGTTTTGCACATTAACTGTTTGAACACTCAACGATTCTCACACACTCTTGGCACCTAGTTCCATTATCAGATTATCAGATTACCCAGTTCAAATTTCATCTTAAGTCATGCCATCGAGTTGATTCGTTATTATGTCATACTCAGAGCCAACACATTCAACTAATCGTAGCCTACAAATTCTAGCACTCCCAAAATCTGACGGGTATCATTTTTCATAAGCCATCATGTTTCTTTCTTTATCATGCTTCAACACATACGATCCTAAGACATACCGGTTCAACAAAAAATAAACAATCTCTTGGGGGAAAAGAACACAGGCAAGAAAACCCCAAGAGAGGATTCTTGACTTGGGTTATTCAGACTTCCCCCTATCACTCACAATCCATTTACACCACTCCCAACAAAAATAGATGCAATTGTCCCCAATGCATACAAAAATAGTAAAAGAAAATGGATTGGGTGAAGGAAACCTGTGGCGCAAAGCGCAGGCGAATCATGAACAAGTAGGGGGTCCGGTTTCCCAGAGCCCGCTGGAGCAATAGTGGGAGTACCCTCAGTAGTGCCCACATCAGCAATCATAGCACCCTCAGTAGTGTTCTCTATCACTCTCACCGCACCATCAGTGGTGCTCACAACGTCCCTCAAAACAGGCTGGACCTCTACAACTGGGGCAGAGCTCAATGCCCTTGCAACTCTCTCACGCACCCTTTGTTGGTGCAACTCTTCGTCAAAATGCGAAGCCCTCCTAACCTCCTTCTCCTGCCTATGCTATCTCTTTTGAGCTTTCTCCTTCTCAGTGCGATGAGAATGGTGTCGCTTGCCTTTGGCATGTGTAGGCGCAAGCCCCTCCTCGGTGGTCCAACTGAAGAAATCATCCAGCACTGTATCATCAGCCAGTGCAGTAGGTGCAACCTGAGGCTTAACTGAAGGTGTGGCAAGAATGGCATCAACGTCGGTCCGTAGACTGGCTAATTCAGCCTGCAAAGCAAATATATCTATGGCCGGGGCTGATCGCTCGAGTATGCGCAATTCAAAGGCATCAAGACGCTTATTAACAGCCTGGACCTTCTGGTCCATCATCCCCTCAATCCTTCGCTCCATTCTAGCCTCGGACTCGGCTATCGACTTTTGCATCCACGGTTGGATGTGATGCAACACTGTGGCCATCTGAGCCTCTAATTTCTGTACTCTGGCCAATGGGACAACAGTAGCTTCTAACTGTGGTGTGGACCGGGAAGAGCTAGGAGCCATACTAGCTGCCTGAGAACAGGAGGTTGGGACAGTATCGGTGTGATCTGGTATACTGGGTCAACGCCCTGTGCCTGCCCTACTGTGTCTGCAAGATCAGAACCCAAAGGAGGTACCTTAACCTGGGGCTCTCTGCGAGGTGCCGCCACATTTGCTGCATCTCGAATGAGGCCTATGTCCAATGCCCCTGTAGGGTGGACTAACCTATCACAATGCCAGATCGGCACTCCAGAGTCGCTGCACAATTAAAAAATTAGACATGGGAAGGGGTATGTAACGACCCGAGAGCACCCCTAGTCGTAACAGGGCGTACTCGACCTCTCGGAGGTCTTATACAAGCCCTTAGCATATCATGAACATTAAAAGCATATGGAAATAGCGGAAAATTTAAAACTTTTCTTTACAATCAAAGTCTTCATAAAATAAGAGACAGTCTATGTCACTATGTCTCAAATCATCTATAACATCTAGAATAACAACTCTTTCATAACAACTTAGGGACATGGCCCTTACATAATAATTAGTAAGGACACAGCCCTTCCACAAGTCTAAAGACATAAAACATAAAGACATAATGACATAAGTGTAGGAGGTAGGTTCATCCTCGAAACTATGAGGAATCCCCAAGTCTTCATTCCCAAGCTCCTTAGAAACCTGACTTCCAAGCATAAGACATCACATCACCAAATCCTACACTTTATAAAAAATGTAGAAGAAATATGGGTTAGTACAACACACGTACTAAGTATGGAAGTCATGCAAATAAAACCATTAAAACATGCTTAAAAAGGACATTTAGTTGAAACCATGATTTATGCACTTTTTGACACCATTCTTTAGAAGAGTTGGAGAACATAAGTCATTAAGAACTCACATATAGTTTATCAAACGCAAGGGTAACACATCAACAAAGCATAGTCTCCAAACACAATCATAATGCATATATCACTCAATACAAGACATGATACTCAGGTTTAGTCTATATCAAGAGCATTACATCATAATATAATAACAACATAAGTAACCCTAGGTTCTACGTATGCAATGCATAGGTAGGGTCCATTGTCCTACCTACACTAAGTATTACCTTTGAATCACCATGCTCATACTTATCATACATTAGTCTTATCCATAGGTCA
>NW_006239022.1:86535-87346 GCF_000226075.1 Solanum tuberosum
CTAATAGCTTCATTCATTCATTCATTCATGTGTGTACATGTGTGAGAAAGCCTTTCACATAAAACACCTTTACTCATAGCATGTTCATATTGTGTTAACAAGAATTACCTTCAATTCAATATAACAACAATAATACCAACATCTCACAACATTCATACTTGCATTGCATCTCATCATAACATGCTCAATTACCAACTAGGGTTAGAGGGAAGAGGGAACCATCATCCAACTTCATCATACATGAATCAAGCAAGTACATTCAACAATACATAAAGAATCACATTGATATCATCCCTCATAGCCTTGAAGGCCCCATTCAAGACTTAACCCTAATTCCATAGTAATCATACCTAATTTAGGGTAATATCATCATACAAACATGAATTACATAACATCACATTGAATTCATAGCCTCCAATTAATATCTAACACAAACTGGGGTTAGAATTGGAGAAAGAAGGGGAAACATGGGTCTCATGGGGGATTCTTCAAAAATCACCAACACTACATAAATTCATCCATAATTGTTAATATATCATCAATCAATATCAGCTTATAACATTAATTCAACATTTAGAAAGAAGACCCACGTTTTTGGATTGTAATCTACAATTTGGGGGAACTTTGAAAACCATCTTTGGAAGGACCTCTTGGGGAAAGGGATCCCAAGAGTGAAGAGCAACCATACCTTAGTTAAACCCTATGAATTTCGTGTGAAACTTCCCATCTACAAGCCCTTGCTAAGCTTCTTCCAAGTTCTTCAATGGAGTCTTGATGTCACGACCCAAGCCTATGGCCTAGACGTGACATG
>NW_006239022.1:87446-89168 GCF_000226075.1 Solanum tuberosum
CTCCGCTCACATGCTTCAATACCAACCCCAAGTCGGTCCTTATCTGGGCCATCTTCTCACGAATATCATCTGCAGAATTGCTATTTGTATTCTGAATGGCAAATGTGTTTCTCCCAGTATCTGACCTCCTAGTGCTCCATGCTTTATTGTTGCGAGAGATCCTCTCCAGTTTTTCAGCAATCTGTGCATATGTACAAGCACCATATGAACCTCCGGCAATAGTGTCAAGTACTGCTTTATTGTTATTATCCTGTCCTTGATAGAAATATTCCTACAGTGACTCATCATCAATACAGTGATTTGGGACACCTCTTACGAAGGCAGTGAATCTGTCCCACGAGCTACTCACAGACTCTCCAGGTAATGCCACAAAATTGTTGACCCTATCTTTGTAATTGAGCTTCTTGGACACTCGATAGTACTTCGCTCGGAACACCTCTGCCAGTTGGTCCCATGTAAATATTGAGTTATACGGAAGCTCGGTGAACCATACTGCAGCATCGCCTGTCAATGACAGAGGGAACACTCATAATCCAATGACATCCATATCCAAGTCTGGTCTACCTACACAAATTTTGCAAACCACCTTTAGCTTGGCTAAGTGAGCATGTGGATCCTCCGATGGCTATCCTGAGAATAAGCCTCTTACTGTAAGCATCTACATCAAGCTACTAGTCAACACAAATGTGTGTCCTGGAGGTAGAGGAGGTAGGACAATAGGTCCATCAGAGTCTGCTATATTGATGTTGCCCCGATAGTTTTCATGTTGTCGTGGGCCTGGTGGATTATGCACCCTCACTGCATCTCCCAATTGATTTTCAGCTAGTCCCCGATTTTCCTCACCAACTACTCTTGGCTGTTGTAACTCAACCGCATCACCAAGATTTACTCTGATAGGATTAACTGGAAGTCCTTGATTGTTCATTCTTCGCAAAGTTTTGTTCAACTCTGGATCGTACGGAGTAAGTGGTTCACCCTGGCTCCGTGTACTTGGTATACACTAGAGTCAGAATCTGAGAGAGACAAAAGAAAAGAAAAAGTAAAATTAGGAAATATTTGACAAACGTTCAATACTGTAGTTAAGATAAATCTAATAGCCAAATTCCTCGGCAGCGGCGCCAAAATTTGATACGCTCAAATTACACCTCCCTAAAGAAGCATAAGCGGTCGTTATCAAGTAAAGAACCGAACTTGTAGGTTGGGGTCGATCCCACGAGGAAAATGATTTAGACTTTAATTTAACCAACAATTATATTCGATTAGTCAAATTACTTGCAGAAACAAGTAATAAAAAGGGGGGTTTTTGTGAAACAAATTGAAAGAATTTAATAAGTAATCAGTAATCAAAACTCAATTTTGGTTGTTATCAAGATGAGAGAAACAACTAGGGTATACGTTTTCCCCAAAAGCTCATAACGCAGTAATCCTAGTAGTAGCAATCCTTTCCTAGTGTACTACATGCAAAGTGATAAGTTAGGTATCTCTAAATCGTTGGTCCGGCATCTAGAGAATTTCACCCCGCACCTTGGTCCGGCTACGTGTGTATAATTTATTAACTCGTACCTTTACCTCATATTAGACATCATAATCGATGTTTGGCTTAGTTATTACTTCGCACTAATCGACACTATGTCAATAATTCTTTTCTTGTTGATTACCTCCTTGGTCCGGCAAGTAGCAACAAGGCGAGTTCTAACGCGTGCACTCATTAAAAAGACTTTT